>NW_007726259.1:137406-139382 GCF_000696425.1 Galeopterus variegatus | reverse complement strand
GGGGACCGGCAACGGGATCGCAAGCCTCGGTGTTGCTCCCGCGCCTCGCTCAGCCAGTGAGCGGGAACCGGTCTGTATGTGGGATCCGAACCCTCAGGCGGGAGCGCCGCCGCGCTTCCCAAGCGGTGCACTATCCAGTGCGCCACCGGGCCGGCCCCAGGAATACATTTATACAAGGAGTACTTATAAGACACAGTATGTTAGAAATAATACCATATGTAATTTCTTTATAGGAATATTTAATATTTAGCTTAACTTTCCTTCCCTTTTTATTAATATTTTATAACCCATCTCATTGCCATTCCCCAAAAGGGTGTTTTGCATAATGAATAAGGAAACTGCCATCGTGATAGTAAGTAGAAAGATCTAGAAATAAAGAAAGAAAACTGATGCTGATTGCACCAACAAGCAAAGACACTGACACTGACAAGAAGTCCTCCTGCAGTGATAAAAGCATAGAAAGAACTTGCCACTTACAATATGTCCTGCCTCAGAGAAAGTGCCAAGTCAGCACTCATATAGGAATATAGCAGTAACAATTTTATATGAGAGTACTTCAAAAGGTTCATGGAAAAACAGAATTAAAAGATAATACAAATCTTTACATGACTTTTTGAAGACCCCTCATATAAATACCCTCACACAGTTAGATATATATAAGGGAAGAGCTGAAATAGCTTCAATATAAAACTTTGCTATTAAGATGCTTAAAACTTAAGACAAGGACTTACATCTTATTCTCTGATTTCCTTGTTATAATTGGAATTGGAGGAATTGGAAGCCTCTGCTTTCATCAATTCGGCCTTTCTACTGTCTTGAGAATGTGCCACAGTCATCACCACCTGAAATATCCTTCTATCTTTTTCCATTTTTCTAGACCTAGCGCAAATGCCATCTCGTCTACGAAGCCTACCTCAACTGCCCCATCCTCACTGATTTACCACTACCCTGAATATTTCCACAGCATCAACAACCTGTGCCACACAGCTCGGCCCTTATTTACATATGAACAGTTCACCATCATTTCATGTGTGTGTGTGCTTGTGTGTGTGTTTTTTTATCACAACTATATTGTAACGCCCTGTGGGCAAATGATATGTAATATTTGTTCTATATCCCCCACATTGCTGATCATTGTAGTAGGTATTCAATAATATACTCAATAAACATATATGAAATAAATAATAACAGCCAATGTTTATTAAATTACTTATATCAGGCACTGTGCTAATTAACTTGGACTACTTAATTAATCTTCACAGTAACTCTATGAGGCAGGTTATAATTAATATTAATTATATTCATATTAACCCGAATTATGAGAAAATTAAAGCGTAGTTTGTAATAACCAGGATCACAGTACTAATATGTGGGAGAGAATAAACTGTTGAGAAAATATTGAACGGCCCAGGGCTCAGTCCTGGAACCTTTCACCTATAGATCTTTACTCTTTTGGTGATCTTATCTACTTTTCTGATTTCAAATACCACCTATCCTCTGTAATAACTGACACATTTCTCATCTCTACCTAGACCATTTATCTGAACTCCAAACTTATATATTCAGTATCCCCATGTGAACAGATATTTCAAACCAAATGTACCTCATTTCTCCTCCAAACTATTTCCTCCTGTATACTTTCTCATCTCAGTAAGTGCTACTTTCATGTTTATAGTTGCTCAGGGAAAAACAAAAACAAAACAAAATTTTGTCTCAAAATAAAACCTTCAGGGCCGGCCCGGTGGCGCACTGGGTAGTGCGCCGCTTGGGAAGCGCGGTGGCGCTCCCGCCCGAGGGTTCGGATCCCACATACGGACCGGCTCCCGCTCACTGGCTGAGCGAGGCGCGGGAGCAACGCCGAGGTTTGCAATCCCGTTGCCGGTCCCTGGTCCGGTACGGGGGCAACACTGAGGGTTGCGATCCGTTGCCGGACACGGAAAAAGACAAAAGACAAAAAAAATAAAATAAAATAAAAT
>NW_007726259.1:132208-137385 GCF_000696425.1 Galeopterus variegatus | reverse complement strand
GTCTCGTATAACTTCGTATAATGTATGCTATTCGAAGTTATTACGCCGCTCACTGGCTGAGCGAGGCGCGGGAGCAACGCCGAGGTTTGCAATCCCGTTGCCGGTCCCTGGTCCGGTACGGGGGCAACACTGAGGGTTGCGATCCGTTGCCGGACACGGAAAAAGACAAAAGACAAAAAAAATAAAATAAAATAAAAATAAAATAAAACCTTCATTGTCTCCTCTGCCTCTTTCACCTCATATCCAATCCATTAGAAAAGCCTGTTCATTCTACCAATGAAATATACCCCTAATATTCACACACCTCCTTTGCTACCACCCTGATCCAAACTACTGTATAATCTCTTACTTGGATCACTGAAGAGCCTTCTGCAAGATACAGTCTACCTCCATCCCACAGCCAGAGTTATTCTTTTAAAACATAGGTCATTTCACAACAATCTTCTTCATATACTGATCACTCTCCCAGCTTCCACCTTTTCCTCTACAAACTCCACTTGGCGGCCACAGTGATCATTTAAAAATGTAAGTCAGTTCATGTCAATCTCAAAATCCTCCAAACGTGTCCCATCTCTAATTCAGAGTAAAAACCAAAGTACCTAAAAATAGGCCCTATAAAATCTACCCATAACTCATCTTTTCCCACTTGCTCATTCTGCTACACTGGTGCTTTTCATTCTCTAAATGTGCCAGGCAAACCCTCCTCCAAGGGTCTTCTGCATTTGCAATTCCCCCAGATGCCACTGCGTGACTTGCTCTCTCACTTTCTTCAGATCTCTGCTGCGACCTTATCAGTGAGGCCTTCCCCAGCAACTTCTTATAAAACAGCAGCTCAAACCTATCACCCTCACCCCACTTCATTTTTCTTCGTGGATCTTAAAAGTAGTTAATAGACTATACATTAATATTTGTTTAGTGCCTCCTTCTCCCCTAGAATATACTCTTTGTCAAGGCATAGGCTTTATTTTATGCACTGCTCTATCTCTAGCATCCAGAATAGTGCCCAGCTCATAAGAGGTACTCAATAAATAAATACCGAATGAATAAATAAAGGAATGTTCTGTTTATATCATTTTACACTTTTCTTCTCAGAAACTACATGTTTAGATTGTGATGTTTTACAACTTTGTTAAATTAGCTTGACACTTTGGGGGATTAAATTACATATTTCAAAATTCACTCATAAGTAGTTTTTTTTTTTAAGTTTTACCTCTAAACTTTAAAAACTAAAAACCAGCAAAAACCCATCACCCAAATTATTACATTATAACCCTAAATAATACCAAACATTCTTTAGGTCTGCCATACCCTCATCAAATGACAAAGACATTACTAAAACTTGTTATTAAGTCAATATGACTACACAAGGTAGAGAAGTCAATTCCTTTAAAGAGGAAAAAAGCAATTTCATCAATATTAATACTAATACGAAGTTTAGCATTGGTTATTGGCTTGAGAAATTCTTGGGAAAATTTTGGCAAATATTTAGATGGCAACCAAAAATTAGCCAAGCAATTCATCATAAACAAAACACTAATAATATTTTATCCTATCAGTTAATAAAATGATGAGTAAATCTTAATGAAGTCCAATTTTAAATATAACTCATTTAAAAGATAACATCAGAAACTCAGAGCCCACCTTACTGACCCTCTAGGAAGAAGTAGTCTTTTCAAAGATTTAACTGAGTGAAGAAAAAAAAGTATATTATCTAGAGGGGGAGTTCTTAACTTAGGCCATGGATAAGCTTTAGAGGATCTTAGAACCACCTAAAATTGCATGCAATTTTGGGTATGTGTCTGGCGAGGGATATGGAGACTGGGGGGAGTAGGTGCACAGGTTCTGAGCTTTCATATAAAAAAATATGCTATCTAGGAAAAACTTGAGAACTATTATACTTGGCTCTCTGAGGTTTCAATCTATGAAAAGTCTCCTAAGTAAAAAGGCAGAGAAAATGGAAAGGCTAACTACCCAATTAATGCTTCAAACTCACCTAAATGTCCAGCATCCATAATGTCAGTGCCTCGTTCGCTACTTGGAATTCAGGTGCAAGTGCCACATGTTATGCCCATAATAGCCTTGAATAGGTGAATTTGGTAATAATAAACACACTTTGTAGTTTCCCTAACATTAAAAAAAATAGGTAAAGCAAATAGAATCTATCATTCTCTTTCTAATTTTAAGGTAAAAGTGTCTTTAATGATGAAAGAAGTGACAGTAGCTTTATTTAAAAAATAGTCCCTCCCTGTTAAGCTCATCACCTCCCCAGAAGAAATCTCAGAAGAATTCAGAACTTGATCTTGATATTATCAAACAAAAGAACCCAAGGTCAAGAAACTTAGCTAAAGTTTTGTTTAGATAGAACAGTCCCTTGTTCAATTAGCAGGATGAACAGTCAAGTCTGAAATGTCAAGGTTCCTTTGAGGCAATAATGCATAATTACTTCAACAATATAACATAAATAAATGTATAATACATAGTGTAATACATAATAAATACAAGTTATATATACATATAATCTATAATATAAAATAATAAACCACGTTTACCAGATTAGATATTTATGGGATAACTTTTAAATAAATATGATTCCAAATTTACCTCTTCTCTCCCTGAACCCTCTAAAACTAACAATAGATTGAGCTAATCTATGTATAACTAACCTATAATAAAATACTTGCTATGTCAAAAGATAGGGTGCTACACAGAAAACAATTTCAAATAATGATTAAAAAAATTAAATACCTCTAACTCAAAATGACCACAGAGATGCTATCTGAAGAGCCTTGAACAAGGCAGAAAGACTGTCTCTATTTCCATCAATCACTTCACAATGCTATTCTAAGAGTGAAGGTAACAGATGGCTGAGAAGTATAGTTGATTTCCTGGAATCTCATGGGATTGAAAAACACATTTCACAATGCTTTTTTCCTTATAAAAGTTTGCTACTCTGCATTTGCAAACTATGCAGAATTTTTTACTTCTCCAGTTGCAATTTATTTTAAAGAATAAGAAGGATAGGGGTTTAGCTTTTTAGTGATTATTATTCTATGGAAATCAACTTTCCACAGCCAAATTTTTTTTAACACATGACAAAATCAGTGATGCCCTACTATGACTTGTGAGAACTGAAAATGTTAAAAGTCTAGTAGCATAGTAGATTTTGCCAATGATTAAAAAATGCCAGGATAAAAATGAAATCCTTAAAGGCTTCTTAACTCCCAGTGTTAAGAGATATACTGTCTATGGGAAAGCAAGTAACAGATCTTTCCAATCTTGCTATAAATACTCCAGACAAGGTAGACAATATCAAACATCTTTCTTACTTACGTTTGATCTCATAAATGATACAATTATAATCAGTAAGAGAAGAGAATGCTCTTCACAACTAGTACAGTTATTGTCTCTGCTACTACCCATTCCTCACAAAATCTGCTGGGTAGGTGGAAATCTATTCAGGAAAAGTATAAGCCAGTGGTCACATCAGCTAGATTCTTCTATTTTAAAAGTATGAATTATATTTTTTCATTCTGTCAAATGATATGGCCAATAAAAATATTTTTAAACCACCAAGAAGTCATAGCTATGAAAAAAAAATAGGAATCATAACTGGCATATATAGGACGTATAGCATGCAAAAGTTCCACCTTATATTTACTATCTTTATACTCCATTAAGGTGTTGATTGGCTGTGCTAGAAAGGAGTAAATCATGTATTAGGGAACAGCATCATCTGGTTAAGCAGAGCTAGATCCATAAATCCCAGAGTGATTTTATAAAAGGATTAAGAAAATTATTATAGTGCATTCTTTATGACTTCTTAGAGAGAGACAGAACAGAAAGAAGTCTTAGGATTTTTATTCATTCAGGCAAGGAAATGGGTCAGAACTATCTCTCAGAAGATATTTAAACAGTTCTTTGAAGTATGGTCGTACAAACTAGGTCAATTACTAGTTGATGCCACTTTTTCCTAATTTAGAGAGACTATGATGGCAATCCTTTCCCAGTCGTGACAAATCTTATTACCTAGAGCATTAACACCATCTCTAAAATACAAAAGGCCTTCCTTCCAGGACACAGATACTGTTTTGCACTGGAACAACAGATTCTACTTTTCAGAATATTATGTTTTAGTGAAAGATACTGAAAAATCAAGATCCACAATTCAACATAATAAGTATATAGTTAAAGGACTAATATACTCAGGTGCAAAGGGTATACCAGGGAAGACTGTCTACCAGTATGTTCTGCTTATTAACCTTATAGTTTTCTTTTTTCCCTTTAACAGTATATTTGAATTGATGTCATATCAATACACTTTGTAACTTCTGGTTGAAGAGATTGGATTTTCTGGGACCGGGTAGGAGGTTCCAGTGAAGGAAGGGTTGGGAGAAGGGTGGATAAAGGTAGCTTTCTTTTCCATGCCACAGTGACAAATTATCTCTTTCAAATTCCTCTTTTGCATCACTGGGTTCAGCCAGCTTAGTTGCCTAGTTACTTCACTGACCAGTATCCCAAGGGTAACAGCTCTGCTCTCTAAGGTAACCCCAGGACTTCAGAAAACGTATTTTTGTTTGTATGCTGAGATCTCCTCCCACTAGATACTTTTCCATACCTTTTGTTTCTCTCTCTTCCTTTCTCTGCCATCATGGCTACTGCCTAATGTCAGATCTCAGCCTTAACCATGGTGGCTCAAGCTCAGTGTCTGAACTTTAGGGCTGGTGCCTGACCTTTATATAGTCCATTAGTGCTTGCACTTTCTGAAATCCGTCACCACTGTGGCCCCTGGGTTCTTCTCAGGCAGCTCTCTCTGCCACCCAGAGCAGTTTCACCCATAGCTCTCCTGGATATCAACTTTAGGCAGCACTTCAGAGTTTGAAGATTTTTTCTGTCTTTAAAAAATGGAATTTATGCAGTTTGTTCTATTTTCCCTGTTGTTGTATATGTTTTCCACGAGGAAAAGGAATGGGTTTTGGTCCTAAACGATAATCTTCAGACTTTGGCAATAATACCAAGCAGGCATATGCTTTCCTCTGAGAAAAGAGGAATCTGAAAGGTAGCTAGAAGAGATTTCATTTTTTCAAAACACAGCATTAGAGTTTAAGATGGCGACGGGTCTGGAGCGGCCGTGCCAGGAGACAGCGCGACCCTGAGAAGTGTGCGCTGTGATACCAGAG
>NW_007726259.1:110366-127556 GCF_000696425.1 Galeopterus variegatus | reverse complement strand
AAATAAATAAATAAATAAATAAAAACACAGCATTAAATTATTCATATTCATTTACTAAGTGGCTTGCCAATGTCTGTGACCTCTAGAAGGATGATAAAATCTTAATTTATAAATAGTTATCTTAAAATATTATGGAAATTAAGAAACAAGAGAATCTTACGCTGCGACACAACAGCTTTCAAACTGGATTGCGACTGAATGGGAGAACAATACAAAGGAGGAAAATGAGGCCAAGACAGGCATAAAATCTGAACTGCTTTTAGAACACAAGCTAAACTGCAGTTATCTAACACACATATGTACTATAATTTCTAAGATCCTATAGATCAGTGCTGTCCAATAGTGCTGTCCACAAACGCAAGCCACATATATATAATTTTAAATTTTCTAGTAGCCATATTAAAACAATTAAAAGATAAAATTACTTTTCATAACATATTTAAATCAGTATTCTCAAATATTATCATTTTAACATGGTAATAAATATCAAACAGTTACTACTCAGAAATTTTTACATTCTTTTTTTGTATCAAGTCTTCAAAATCTGATGTGTATTTTACACTTAGAGCACATGTTATTTTTGATAAGTCACATTTCAAGTGCTCAATAACCACATGCAGCTAGCAGCTACCATTTTGCAGAATACAAATACAGAGTAAGAAAACTGTTTATTCATTTAGGGATATAACCTGAACAAAAAATCTCAAAAAACCCTATTGAACAATAAGTAATCACCTTGAGCCCAGAGGTTATGCCCTCCTTGTAGAAAAAGATTTACCCCAATCTCATCTCTATTTGATTTAAATCAAACAGGTCATCTTGTAATTTGGGTATTGTGAATTTTTATAATCCACAGTATGCACATATATACATCACATTACCTAGTTTAGTTTACATTTTAATTGCACTTTAGAGTTAGCTTGCTATTTCTCTATTATATGTTTCTCTCATTCAACCTTGTACTATTACAAAAATGAGCATATGCAAAGTAGAAGTTATGCTAGACACTGTAAACAGCATATTGTTTGTATACAAATGAGTGTAATTAAAATTGCTTAATGATTCTTTGAAAGTTTTCATTTGTTTTTCCCTCAGTAAGGCTAAACATACTCTCCAAAATGTATTTGTAACTATCATTTTTTAAAGCAAGTTGCTCTACAAAGTCAATATAAAAGTGAACTTCCACTCAACCTGTGTGCATACCACATCCAGATTTACAGAAGAGTCTGATCTAAAATAATACGGTTTTATTATATATAGGTATTTAAATGCACTATATGTTGTCTAAAGGTTAAGACTATTGCCTTCGGCTGGCTGGTTGCTCAGCTGGTTATAGCATCTTGCTGATAACACCAAGGTCAAGGGATCAGATCTCTACATGGCCAGCCACCAAAAAAAAAAAAAGACTATTGCCTTTATCTGTCTAAAATCATCAGTAGGTTCTTAAAAGAAACCATGATCAATAGATTTATTATGATAAAGAAAGGGAACAAAATACAAGCAATTAAAAGATGACATTTGCATTAAAATGGTTATTAGACACTGGATTTTAATTGTCCTTCAGATCTTTTCTAAGCATATTTGAAACTCTTCTCTTATTCAAATGCTGCCTTGCAACCACATCTACCTAAACAGTGTACAATCTGTTCATAAGTACTGATAAATAGAAGTCTAGACAGCAAATGATCCCTAAAAGGACACATTTCCATAGAATAATAAGTCCACAGCACATTGTACTGTCCTATTACATACAATTGTAAGGAGAACAACAAAATGATATCAGTGAAAAAAAAAACTTTTATACAAAAAGTTATACAGTCTCTTTTTGCACAAGTTAAGAAAAAATTATGTAAGTTTCCACAGATTCAAAATTGTAAACTAAAAGACATATTTCACAGAAATTTTTTAAGTTAGATTATTCTCAGTAAATTCTTTTTGGCTCAAAATTAAAAAGCCAAATATTACTGATGTACTTAAAAGTTTTCTTGGGTGGAACTGGGAATCCTTTCCAATGACACAATATATTTTCATCTACAAATAAACCATTTCACTTGTTTCCTTCATCATTCCTAATCTTAAATAAACAGAAAATCCAGTCTTGTTCTTGAACAATCTCTAGAGGCAAATGAAATCTTTCAATGTCCAGCCTTTCAATATTTTATAAAATAAACCCGAATTACTAATATTTCATCCAAAATGAACCTCCAAAGCTTCACTTTTTAATTATAGCACTGACATTTAGAAATCTGCTTTCTAATAATCATCTATCATACTTAGTTATTAGTTATTTAAAATTTTTCTTCTAATTATTTGGGAACACTGAAAAATACCTTACCAAGAATTAGATAATCCTGTAGAGCTTAGTTCCAATCTTGACAATCTATACAACCCAGTCTATATGCTCAAACACAACACTGCATATTCTAAGAAATGTAGTTATAGTCCAGTAATAGTGTATAACATGTATTATTGCTTAATAAATGTACTAACTTTTGTGTAGTACTTTACAGTTACTTTATCTCATTTAATCTATATAACAATTCCATGCAATTATGCTTAATGGGTCCTACCCTCTCAACTTACTTTGGATAACTATTAACTTGGTACATCTTAATTAAGTTACCAGATTTCAGGTAGTCTGTTCATGCCCACTAGCAAAGAGTCTGCCTTAAATACTAGCCAGTTTAAATAAAAGTTAAGAATTTTTAACAACTACAAATACTTGAACATAGTAACCATACCTACAAATACCTAAGTGGATAAACTATTAAATGAACAGGTGATAAGTATCATTCATTAGTTTACCCATTCATACATTTATTCATTTTTTAGTACACATGTATGGCAGGCATTTTTATGGTTGGACTGGATATCTAAATGGCATTTATTAGAATGAAATTTACATTTATAAGTAATTGAGCAACGATCATCTATTTTCACCCCAGGAAATTAAAAGATTACTGGGGAAACAAACAAACAAAAAAGCTCAATAATCTAACCAGGTGAAGTGAATTATGAATTAACAGTAAAACTAAAAATGAATATGTAATTTGACATCCCCGACCAGAAGCAACCTGGAACAGAAACAAAATCAATATATCCATATTAAAGGACCAGATATCAGAATGGGTCACATGTTGATCTTTTCTTCAGGGAACTGAATTTAATTCAAAACATGTATTTAAGAATAGGCGAAGTATAAAACATTTTATTACATGAGGGAACTGCAAACAGCTCATGAAAAAACAGAATTGAAAGATAATACAAACTTCCCATGAATTTTTGAAGTACTCTTGTACTGTGAAGGTCAAGTGAACAACTCACTATAATACAAGGCAAAATATACTAAATGCTAACAACAAAAAGCCATGGTACTTCAAAAGTAGAAAGAATTAGGTTGAACTTGGGGAATAAAATTTCTAATAACTTAGTTTCATTATAAGCATTCCTAATCTTAGAAAACTGAGATATGAGCTTTAATTTTAAACTTCTTCAGTATCGCCTCAAACTGAGTCATTTTAAAGAAAATACCCAATGTAAAAAATAGATGCAATGAATGGGAAAGCACATTATTACCCAGCTTTACCTAATGATCACTAGAATTTTAACAACAGACTGCAAAAGGTAAAGTTTAGGAAAAGGAAAAAAGGTGGGGGGAAAAAGGCATAGAACAAGTCTCCATGATGCTACAAATACAAATGAACTGCTATATCAGCATTCTGATTCCCAAGGACAATACTGCAAATATACTTCCATAATTAATATATTTAGCAGAATAAGAGCTAAATCTAGAATTCAGGCTCTTAATATTTAGCAATAAATTTTTCCCAACGTATTATAAACTACCCTAAAAAGAAAGCATATCTATACGTTATGTTCAGCATGTTTGTTTTCACCCAAGTCATATGTTGAAACCCTAATCCTCACTAAGAGGTAGGGCCTTTGGGACATAATTTGAGGGTGGAGTCCTCATGATGGGATTAATGCCCTTATTAGAAGAGACACAAGAGAGCTTGCTTCCTTACTCTCCACCATGTGAGGATGCAATGAGAAGGCAGCCATCTGCAAACCAGGAAGACAGCACTCACCAGAACCCAACCATGTTGGCACCTTGATCTTGAACTTCTTTCAGAACTGTGAAAAAGAAATTTCTGTTGTTTAAGACACCCAGTCTAAGGTATTCTTTTTTTCTTTTGTTTGACAGCTGACCAGTACAGGAATCGAACGGTATTCTTACTATAGCAACCCGAATTCAGAACTGTGAAAAAGAAATTTCTGTTGTTTAAGACACCCAGTCTAAGGTATTCTTTTTTTTCTTTTGTTTGACAGCTGACCAGTACAGGAATCGAACGGTATTCTTACTATAGCAACCCGAACTGACACTATATTTAGATAAATATTTCAAACTAAGAAGACAAATAAAGAATGAAACTTAAATAAACCAGTTCCCAAATTCCAACTTACTTCACACAGTAGTATTCTTTCACATAACATCAACAGTTTTTAAACTATCATAAATTTTTGGTTTTATATATGTGCAATATTAAATTATAAATATATATTTAATGGCAAGCATGTATTTTTATATATACTATATTTATATGTTTGTTATACATATCATATTTTTTCTTAAAACTGTAAGAAGAAAACAATGGGGTTGTTTATTTTCAAATAACTACCATATTTCTTATTAAGGAGAAAAACTTTTTGAAATTATTGTCTTGTATTATGGGCTTTTTATTATGCTGCATATGAAAGAAGGGATATGATAATGATGAAACATTCCTGATGCATCAGACTGAAAAATTAGATATTTATGGACCATGTCTGAAACTGGGTTCTAATTGGATAATCTTTTTTCTCCCTCTTGCACTCATTGTGAAGGACATATAAATTTAATTTGGTTACTGGC
This sequence comes from Galeopterus variegatus, assembly GCF_000696425.1. Taxonomy (NCBI): domain Eukaryota; kingdom Metazoa; phylum Chordata; class Mammalia; order Dermoptera; family Cynocephalidae; genus Galeopterus; species Galeopterus variegatus. The sequence goes on along the minus strand of NW_007726259.1, from coordinate 122,644 downwards.
ATGGTCTGTTGGACTAAACATAGGATGGTTGTTTAAAAAAATATATTTCAAGTACCAGTCTTGGTCTGTTGTTCCAGTTCTAATCTGAATTCACAGAATGCTCTTCAATAAGTCATAAACTAAATGACTTTTCTCAACGTCCTCATCTGTAAAATGGAAATAACTGTCTTATCTCCTGAAGATACTATTTAATTAACAACTGGGTAAAATACTGTGAAATAAAAAATGACAAAAATTTTCAGTGAAATTCTAATTTAAACTAAGTCATTATTCAAACTGAAACTTTTTAAAAGTACCTTATAAAATCTAAATTGACCCTTTTTTTATTAGCATTTGTTGGAAGATCAACTGACTCATCTGAACCTTCATCTTTCAGGGTGTGGGATAAACTCAAAATAAGTGACAACTTGTAGGTTAGAACAGAATACTTCGACTGGTGCACCAACTCCACAGGTGATCTTTGGTTTTATAATAAAAAACTAGGCTCATTTAATCTACAGCACAAGAGAACAATTAAATGACAAATGATCATCTAAAATGAATTTAAGATAACAGAATCAGTTTCTAGATAACGATAGAAATGGCTGTAAAAGACTATCTTTTCTCCCCTAAATTATAAATTATTTTTACTAAAAAGTGTAGAAGTTGATATATTTGAAAACTAATTTGGCTGCAGGTGCTTATTTCACTTATCTCTTCCTTTTCTCAGTTCACAAAGGTCTTAGATGGAGACAAACAGCCTCCCTAAAGAAATACTACCACTTATGACTCGATTCAGTAAGTAATTAGTGAGCAACTACAGTGTCAACTATTCTTAAAAGGTTATGCATAATAAAATTTTTATAATTAAATTAAATGTTCCTGTGACTTCTCCTTCCAGATGGAGTAGACAGACTTTTCCCTACTCCTTCCGCTAAGTACAACTCAAAACCAGGGACATTAGAAATAATACAACAAAACAAGACTCTAAAAGATGGAGAGCAGGTAGCAGTATCACTAGGCAGTTCAGGACCTAAGGAACAACATGATGAATACCCTAGATTTTTTTTGCCTCATGTATTTCAGTTGTCCTGGGTTTTTTTGTTTCCGTTTTTGGCAGTTGGCTGGTTTAGGGATCTGAACCCTTGGCCTTGGTGTTATCAGCACCACGCTCTACTGAGTGAGTGCTTCATGTATCTCAGACTGTGTACTACAGAAGCCAGCAACCCAAAAACACCAATGGGAGGAGAAAAAAAAAAAAAAAAGCCCTAAGAAAAACCTGCTCTCTCTATCTAAGAAAGGCGCAGCCTAGCAAGACAGAAACCTTTTTGATAATAACAATCCTACGCTAGCCAACCACAGAAAAACTGCAGCTCACCCCCAACTCTGACAGCAAGCGCAAGTGGGGACAGAGAAGGCTGAGTTTGGAACCAGGTGGTAAAGAGACATCCCCTACCAAAATGTCAGTGAAGACCAAGGGGAGAGCCTAGACTTCCACCCCACCCTGCTATCAAGAGGCATCACTCATCTCTCACTGGGGTGGTGTCAGAGGCAGCCTAGGCAAATCAGGACTTTCACCACAGCCAGTGATATAATAAGACTATCCACGTGGGAGGCCAAGAGGGAAGCAGCAACAAGAAGTCCCACCAACCCTACCCCTGGTCTATAGAGACCAAGTAGAGAACCTGTATTTCTACCCCCACCTGAGAGCAACAAGGCAGTGCCTCTTTCCCTTACTGAAGTGATGTCAGAAGAGGCCTGTTAAAACAGAAGATTTAAATAAGACACAGTATCTCACAATATAATACCTAACATACCCAGCCATCCATAAAAAAAAATCATCAGTCATACCAATACCAGCAACATCTCAACTTGAGTAAGAAATTATACACTCCTACTTACTTTTTACTTAACTTACAGATATCCTTTTATCATTTTAGAATAATTCGTAACAGAGCAATTTTTAAGATTTTAGCCTTAAATTTCTTTGATCTATAGTTTTTCAGTCAAGTAAACCACAAAAAAAAAAAAAAAAGCATTACAAAAACTGCTAAAGAATCCTACAGTGAGTAGGTTGAGTGGTGGCATCAAAAACGTTACATCCATGTCCAAACCTCTAGAACTTGTAAATGTTACTTTAAGGATCCCAAAGTGAAATCATCCTGGATTACCTGGGTAGGCCCTAAATCCAATAACAAGTGTCCTTATAAGAGACAGAAAAGAAGACACAGACATGCAGAGGTGAAGTTGACACGAAGACATAGTAGGGAGATGTGGCCATAAGCCCAGGAAGCCAGCAGCCATCAGAAGCTGACAGAGGCAAAAAACGGGTTCTCCCCTAGAGCTTCAGAAGGAGTGCAGCCCTGCCAACATCTTAATTTCAGACTTCCGGCCTCCAGAACTGTGAGAGAATAAACTTTTATTGTTTAAAACCACTCAGTTGTGGTAATTTGTTACAGCAGCCCTTGGAAAAAATACAGATCCCTTCTATAATAGCCTTTGAAATACAAATAACTACTTTCTGGATTGATCTGCTTTATCATGTGCTTAACTGTCTTAAAAAAAGAGGAAATAATTATGCTATGCTTTCTTATGGCACATTATATTATGCCCTCATATTTGAAGAGGTTAGAGAAGTGAAAATAGAAGAGAGAATATAAGACAACTGGAAAGATTGCCAAAGACTATGTGTTAAAATATCAGTATATATGATCATTAAGAAGGAAACAAGATGGTAAAATAGATTTATAAAATGCCTCTGGTTGATATTATTACATTATTTCAGGTTTGAGTTTTAGGGATCAAGGAAACACACACTTATCGAGAGCCCTAAACAGCTATGTTTATATGGGTGCTGTTTTGATTTTACCATATTAGAAGTAAAATTGGGAAGTTTAAAAAAATATTCATTAAGTCACTTAAAAACTAAAGAATACATATTAAACTACCAAGACTGAACCAAGAAGAAATAGAAAACCCAAACAGACCAATAACAAGCAATGAGATTGAAGCAGTAATCAGCAGTCTCCCAACAAAGAAAAGCTCAGGACCAGATGGCTTTACTGCTGAATTCTCCCAGACCTTTAAAGAGGAATTAATACCAATTCTCTTCAAACTATTCCAAAAAATTGAAACAGAGGCCACTCCAAAACTCATTTTATGAAGCCAGCATCACCCTGATACCAAACCCAGACAAAGATACAACAAAAAATGAAAACTACAAGCCTATATCTCTGATGAACATAGATGCAAAAAATCCTCAATAAAATATTAGTAATCAGAATGTAGCAACACATCAAAAAAATTAAACACCACCCTGCACTGGCCAGCCACCAAAAAAATTATACACCATGATCAGGTGGGATTCATCCCAGGATGCAAGGATGGATCAACATATGCAAGTCAGTAAATGTGACACACCACATCAACAAAATCAAGGACAAAAATCAAATGATTATCTCAACAGATGCAGAAAAAGCATCTGACAAAATTCAACATCCCTTCATGATAAAGATTCTCAGCAAATTAGGTATAGATGGAAAGTATCTCAACACAATAAAAGCCATATACGACAAACCCACCACCAATATTATCTTGAATGGAAAAAAGCTGAAAGCTTTTCCCTTAAGAACAGCAACAGGACAAGGATGCCCACTCTCACCACTCCTATCTAACAAAGTATTAGAAGTACTACCCAGAGCAGTCAGGCAACAGAAAGAAATAAAGAGCATCCAGATTGGAAAAGATGAAGTCAAACTGTCTCTATTTGCAGATGACATGTTCCTATTTACAGAAAAACCTAAAGACTCTACCAAAAAACTCTTAGGGCCGATAACTGATTTCAGTAATGTTACAGGATACAAAATCAACATGCAAAAATCAGTAGCACTTTTATACTCCAATAATGAACTAGCAGAAAAAGAAATCCAGAAAGCAAGCCCATTTACAACAGTCACCAAAACAAAATAAAATACCTAGGAATCAATTTAACCAAGGAGGTGAAAGATCTCTACAATGAGAACTACAAATCTCTACTGAAAGAAATTAAAAAGATGGAAAGACATTCCATACTCTTGGACTAGAAGAATTAACATTGTGAAAATATCCATACAATACAAAGTGATCCACAGATTCAATGCAATCCCCATCAAACTATCAATGACGTTCCTCATGAAAATAGAAAAAACAATCCTAACATTCATACGGAAAAACAAAAGACCCTGAATAGCTAAAACAATCTTCAGCAAAAAGAAAGAAAGCTGGTGGCATTACACTACCTGACTTTAAATTATACTACAAAGCTATAGCAACCAAAACAGCATATACTGGCATAAAAAGACAAGCAGACCAATGGAACCGAGTAGAGAACCCAGCAATCAACCCACAAACCTACCGCCACCTGATCTTCAACAAAGGCAACAAGAACACCCACTGGGGAAAGGACTGCCTCTTCAATAAGTGGTGCTGGGAAAACTGGACATCCATATGAAGAAGAATAAAACTAGACCTGTACCGCTCACCATATACCAAAACCAACTCAAAATGGATTAAAGACTTCAATATTAGACCTGAAACTATAAAACTCCTAAAAGAGGAGGAGTTTTATAGGGGAAACACTTCAGGAAGTAGGATTGGGCAAAGACTTTATGAACAAGACCCCAAAAGCACAGGCAAAAAAAAAGGGGGGGATTATATTACACTAAAAAGCTTCTGGAAAGCAAAAACTGACAGAGTGAGAGAAAATATTTGCAAACTATGCATCCAACAAGGGATTAATATCCAGAACATACAAGGAACTCAAGCAACTTAACACTAAAAAACAAGTAACCAAATTTAAAAATGGGAAAAGGAACTCAATAGGCATTTCTCAAAGGAAGATATACAAATGGCCAACACACATGAAAAAATGCTCAGCATCACTAAGCATAAGGGAAATGCAAATCTAAACCACATTGAGGTATCTCATGCCAGTTAGACTGGCCAGTACCAAAATGACAGAAAATGACAAAGGCCGGTAAGGATGTGGAGAAAGGGGAACCCTTCTACACTGCTAGTAGGACTGTAAATTAGTGCAGCTACTATGGAAAACAGTGTGGAGTGGAGGTTCCTCAAACAATTACAGATAGAACTGCTATATGATCCAGCAATGTCACTACTGAGTGTATACCCAAAGGAATGGAAATCATCATGTCAAAGGGATACCTGCACTCTCATGTTTCTTGCAGCTCTATTTACAATAACTAAGAGTTGAAACCAACCTACATGTCCACTGATGGACAACTGGATAAGGAATATGTGGTATATAGACACAATGAAATACTACTCTGCCATAAAAAGGAATGAAGTTCTGCCATTCACAGAATATGGGTGAATTTAGAGAAAATTATGTTAAGTGAAATAAGCCAGGCACAGAAAGAGAAATACCATGTCTTCACTCGTAAGTGGGAGTTAAAAACAAAACAAAGCAAAAGATATTTAGTAAGAAGAATGGGTTTACTTTGTTTTTTGTAAATCTATTTAATGTCTGGCTTAATAGAAGACATACATTTGAGGGTTGGGGGAGGGAAGACATCTGGATTCTCACACTGAAGTACACGAAGAAAATCCAACCCTATACAGAGATGTAGCTAGAAAAGAAAACCATTACTAATAACTTTTTCAGAAATTTGTGGATAGTCTTCTTTTATACTACACCAAAACATGCAAGTGGTAGTTTTGTGTTTGTTTAAAATAATTTTGAAATAATTATATACTCATAAGAAGTTGCAAAATAGTGAGAGATTTACCCATCACCCAGCCTTCCCCAGTGGTGACATCTTATATTACTACAGTATATCATCAAAACCAGAAAATACAATAATTAGTCATTAACTAGACTAAAGACCTTACTTGGATTTCACCAGTTTTGTACGTTCTCTCTCATTTTCTTTTCTTTTCTTTTTTTTTTTTTTTAAATATCATTGTAGGCAGTTTCTTAAAGGTCAGTTGCAATGCAGAATCCAATAAAAATGAACTTTGTGTACTCCAAGAATGAGAATGAAAAGACAAATAATGTTTAAGTACTATTATGAAAACAGCACTGACTTCACAAACTCCCTGAAAGGGTCTCAGGGACCCCAGGTGTTCCTGTATCACACCTTGGGAACCTATCTGCCAGTGATTCTCAATCAGACCTGCAAAAGAATTACCTGGAGAGTTTTAAGAAGAGACACTTAGGTCCACTTCCAGAGATTCTGATTTAATCAGTGTGGCTATGGCTCTGGTAGTAGTTATTATACTAACTCTCTGGGTAATTCTAAATGTGCAACTGAGGTTGAGAACCACTGGTTTAGGCAAAAGAGAGTTAGTAAACAGTCTAGCACGGATTTCATGTTTTTCTCTAAGAATTGAAAACAGTAGGATTTTAAACAATTATTCTAATGTTATACCACTCAACCTCATCCCTTAGTTAATTCTCTTCAATAGTAGCTACTACTGCATTAATTTAGTGCCAGTATTCAAGAAGTGGGGCAAGAGTAGAGCACAGTGCAGGAATCCACAAGAAAGTGCTGACTCGCCATTTAAAAATAATATTTATGGAGCTTTTATTATTACATGGCATGATGCTGAGGAACTGGAAAGAGGTGTTAACAGAGGCTGGCAAAGATTTTTAAAAATAATAATAAAGTGGTGCCTACTGATCTTTTAACTCAAGCCTGTTATTTGCCCTCATGACAAAAAATATTAAATATCATAAAAATGGGTTTATATAATAAGAAAAAATGAGTTAAATGAAAAACACTTTGAGGAGGTTTGGGTCACTTTTTAAAACTTACCTTTTTAATTTTTACTTATATTATTTTATTATTATTCTTAATCAGACTGAAGTTGCAAAACTACTTTATATGCTTAACATCACATAGAAGTTTATACAGCCAGTTGTTTTCCCAATTAGGAAAAAACTATACAAAACGCAGTGAACAGGCAGACTATATGAGAGAAACCTTTAAAAATTAGAGAAATAGGGGATACAGAGTATGCAAGGAAATAGTTATTTAGTTGATATAATAATTATTTTAAAATATACATTCCCAAATCTCAATGCAGCAAAAAGCTTTCCCTTTTCATATTATAACAATGGTTAAAAGCAATTACATATATACATTTAGAATTATAGAAAACAAGCATCTAAGTAAAGTGGTTTCAAGGCTACTGTGAAAGTTATCTGGATAAGAAAATGGGCATTGAAAAAACAGCAGACGTGAGACTGAGGCTCACTGATACCATGAAGTGCAAGTACATTACTGGCAAATTCAACAGCTTAGTGAGGTCATCACGTTTGGACTTCCTCAATCCCTCTGCCTAGCATATTGCATGCCACCAGTAAATGCTTATTTAATGAAGGAATGCCACATTTGACATTTGCCTTTCCCTTTGCTTGGCTTCCACGAAACTTTTCTGACTGCCTTGAAAATCAAAAGCCATCATCACTCTGAATCCAGTTATCTGCTATTCTGAAACAACTTTGAGGATTTTCCATTCCTTCTGTGGTTTAATTCATAGATACTGCAATTTTGAAATGAAATAAATTATTTATCTTCTACTCTAAATGTATTCAATTGTTACTGAGAACATTTCAAATTTATAATGCTTCTTTAAACTTGATTATACAATTTTAATACCTGCATTCCAAATGATTCAATGTTTTCCAAAACTATCTCTAATCTTTTACATTTATAATAAAAACAAATACTTTGCATATTTATTATTGATCACCAACTTCTACCATTTTCTCTGTGTAGCTTATGAAAAGGCTGCATTTTTACCTTGTAGGTTTATTCAGCTTGGATAAAAAATTCAATTTAACTTTCATCTACATTAGAAAGCCTTTAAAATACAAGGACACTTTTGGTTTTGGTTTGCATATTAAAGTTCTGTGTTTAACAAAATGTTTTATTTCTTTCAAAGATATTTAATTTGGAGTTCTCTGGCTCCTGTAACAAATTACATATTACCTTAAAAAGAGATAAGAAATTCATAGATAACCTTACAGAATATCATTGTCATCCTTCTTAATTTACATGAGGAAACAAAACAATAGCATGTTGGTTCATCGGTCAGTCCATCTACTCATTCCCTCATTCAACAAGTGTTGAGCATCTCCAGGCTGGCGTAAGGTGCACAGTAAACGATAAAGGCATGTCCCTACCCTGTGGCTAGTAGCAGAGGAGAACTAAAACCTTGGTTTGTCCCAACTCCTAGTCTAATGTGTTTCCATTACATTGATTATAATCTCAGAACTCTATTACAGGTTATTCATTCCCCAACAATGGTCCATGTTACTAATATTTAACTGTGCCATTAATTAGATAGAAGATCCTGCTATAGGTCAAATGTGTCCCCCCAAGTTCATGAACTGGAAACTTGATCTCCATTGTAACAGTGTTAAGAGGGTGGGAAATTCAATTATGGTATTTGAACGCTGCAGCCTTTGAGAGGTGACTGATTGCAGGGACTGTGCCCTGGTGAATGGGTTAATCCATTTGCCACGTGACACCCTGTGTTGCTGTACAGAGTCACCACCAAGCAGAACGCTCTCACCAGATGTGTCTCCTGGACCTTGGACTTAACCTTCAAAACTCTAAGAAATAAATTTCATTTCATTAGTTTTATGTATTCTGTTATAAGCAGTAGAAATGGACTACTACAGATCGTAAGTATAAAAATTAAACTTTTCCACTATTTATTAAAGACACTGGGTATTATTAATGTGTTACTGTACCTGCAGTGGATTGAATTATGTCCCCCCAAAACTCACTGAGGCTGGATTTGTGTCCCCCAAGTTTTATGTATTAGAAACTTAGCTCCCACTGTGACTGTTAAGAGGGTGGGAAATCCTATTATGGTAATTGGAAGGTGGAGCCTTGAAGAGGCAATTGGATGCTAGGACCATGCCGTAGTGAACCGATTAGAAATGGTGCTCAGGGGCGTGGTTCTGGATTAGAAATGATGGTCAGGGGCGTGGTTCTGAGGGCTTTAATAGAGGAGAATCTGTCTCTCTTGCTCTCTCTCTGTTCTCTCTGCTTCCACCACCTTGCAGTAAGAGACCCAGGGGTAACTGTCACCACCACCAGATGGACTTTGGGCTTCCCAGCCTCAGAAACTGTAAGCAATAAATGTCATTTTTCTTTATAAATCACCCAGTTTCAGGTATATTGTTATAAGCAACATAAACAAACTAATACAGTACCTATGAGAAGAAATTATTAAATCCATACTTTTCTGTTCAGATTTCAAGGCCTTCACATGTTTTGCTCAGTTCTACAAAAACTTTACAATGAAAACACATTTCTCCAGTCTTTAGACCTTCTATCATCATTCCTAGCTACAATTCCTCTACCTGCATCCAAACACACACTACAATACACACTCCACACTCTAATCTTTCAGACAATACCTCTTCTTTGGAAACATTTCCCTGGTCTATTATTCTCATCCAAATCCTGATTCTAAACTTAATTAGAAAGAATGACATGGAATTTACCCTCACCTTCACCCTTAATAACCTAGTACTTATAATGTTTCATAAAATTTGGTTCCTAAAGCTCCAGAGATTTTGATTGCCCAAGCTGTGAATTTGCTATCTGCTATGTCATTAATGAAACTAAAATTAAAAAGAGAAGAATTTTCATGATCACATTTGAAGAAAAACACTATTAAACAGATTTGGACTCTGGTCTACCACATACAAATACAGAAGTACTATTTTTATAAAAAACAAAAAAGGAAATCTGAGCATGTGATGAATACTGAACATTTATTAGGGTGAAGACAAGTTCTAGATGAGAAGTTTCTGGAATGAGAAGAACTGTTATATAAAGAACTGCAAACTTCAAGAAAATTACCACACAAATAATAAAATCAAATCATGATTCTATGTTAGTTCAAACTTTAGATTATTTTTTTTTAATTACCTCTCTAATTTTTTCCTTTGTGTTTCCAGGGCACATTCTGTAGTGAACCTCTTTCCCCGCTTAAAAATTTCCATTCGATGTATGCATTTTATTGGTTCCTCTTTTCCAGACATACCTCTTAAATACAGTTGTTCCCAAGAGTTTTACCCACAAATGTATCTAATTTTATACATTTATCCTTGGCAATTTAATTCCCTCATGTGATTTTAGCACATACAAACAAATTACTTGCAGATCTCTGTCTTTAATCTAAATTGCTTTCTAAATTCCCGATTAAAATATTCCACCATTTGATGGGCAGGTCCACTGATAATATCCCAAACTTACCCTGTCTAACACCAAATTCATACCTTACAACCCTGTCTAATCCACTCTTCTTCTTATGATATTACATTTTTGTTGATGATCCCAGACTCTCTACAGAAGAAAACCAGGATTCTTCCTTTCCTTGGCCTCACGACTAATCATTAAATCTACCTTTGTGTTTTTTTGTTTTTGTTTCTGTTTTCCAAATTCATCCTTTTTTCTTCAAACAGAGTAAAAAAAATTTTTCCAAGGTCTCACATCTCTTCTCTATTTTTTGCTTTACCATGCTTTTAGCTCATTCTCTACCTTTTCCTTAGCTAGACTATATGTAAATCTTTTCTTACCTGCTCCAAATTTTTCATTGAATCCCGTAAATATAGAGGATAATGGCCAAACTCTTTAGAATAATCTGACCCTGCTTACTGCTTAAACTTCATCATAACAACCCTCCTTACAGTCTAAAGAATAACAAGCTACCTACAATCTTCAAATTATCCCACATTGTTTCATGTCCCCGTTACCTTTACATATTCTTTTCTGCCTGAAAATACCTTTCTACCAAGTCTGTCTAATAAATTCCTACTTACATTTCAAAACCCAGCTCTCATATTCCCTCATTTGGTAAATATTCTCTCATGCCTCCTTCTCCTAAACCAAGATCATTACTCTTTCTGCAGTGCTACCTTTTTTTTCTTTTTTTATCTTGTATACCCTTATGTTTTCTATTAGACTAGAAGCAACTCTAGTTGCTGTGTCTAAGCCGCCTTGTATCCTAAGCACCTAGCACAAAGCCTGGCATACTTGTATCCCCAAAATATTTAGTAAATTATATACTTAAAATGAACTGTAAGAATTCCATACTACTTAATATCTATCATAACATACTGTATCAAGGAAAAAAACAATTACTTCTAAGACTATTTTAAAATAGGCCTACATCATTAGCACAATGTTTACAGTATGGGTATGATGGGTTAGCTTGACAGGGAAATACTTCTGTAGGGATACCGTAGGCACTCAAGCGGGGGGCACTCCCTGGCAATATGGCGCCCTTCCAGGTTCTTCTCCGCAGTAAACAAGCCTGCCGGGGCCAAAACCCAAGCCCACCGGCGCCAAACCTCAACCAGTCACAGGTCAAGGCTCACCTCCCGCCCAGCCCCGTCCAATCAGCTACCGCCCCGTCCACCCCCTATCTAAACCCGGAACGCAGCTCCCTATAAATATACGTGCAGTCCTTGAATAAAGCGGGACTTCTCTGCTGAACTGTCAGCCCGGGTCTCATGTGCCTCCTTCATCCGTGCCTCCTTCATTGGTGCCGAAACCCAGGAAGGAGTTCACCCCACGCTAGGGGACTCCTTCCTCGGACTCCTCCGTGAACCCCCCGGGACTGACGGTCCACCCTCGTCTATTTTCTCTGGCGCTGGCTTCCTTCACCCACCACCGGCTCATCTGTTAGGTAAGCCCCCTTTACTTTTTGGCCAGGCTTGTAGATTATTTAAACCGTCACCCTGACCTCATTCCCCCGTCCCCGGAGGCTAAGTTCCCATTCTTCTTTCTTGCTCTCTCTCTCTCTCCCCTCCTCTCACCTACTACCTCTCTTAATCTTTCTCCTTCCAGGTCCAGGACCCCCGCTAAAGCCTAGCGCTAGGTTCCTTCAGGTTCCGGGCCATTGCCCTAGAGAAGTGAGGGTCTTCTCTCTTCACTCCTGTCTTCACTCCTGGTTCGTACTTGAACCCCTCCCTTGAGACTGGCGTGACTTATTGGGGATGCCCTCTGGGTCTCGTCTTTCTCATCCAGCCAAAGGACTCACCTCTAATCCTCCTCTGGTTTCTCTTCTCTAAAGTCCTCTTCCGGAATGGGAACTTCTTCCTCCTCACTTCGGGGGGATTCACCCCTACAGTGCCTCCTAAACAATCTCACCACTTTATCCCTCAAACCAGACAATAAACCCAAGCTCCTCATCAAATTGTGCACACAGAATTGGCCTTATTATCCCTTAGACAACCAAAACAAGTGGCCCCCTGAGGGCACACTCGATCC
>NW_007726259.1:95943-109265 GCF_000696425.1 Galeopterus variegatus | reverse complement strand
CAGATCATAAAAATGCCTTCTGGGCGCTCTACTAAACCTAGCACTCCACCTGGGGCTTGCTATAAATGCAGACAGGAGGGTCATTGGTCTCGGTCCTGTCCTTCCCCCAGACCGCCCACCACACCATGCTGGTGCCAAGAAATGGGGCATTGGGGCTCCTACTGTCCACTCACCCAAATGGGAGACTGGTCTAACAAGCCCCAGCCAACCTGGGTGCCTCAAGCACCTCTGGTGGGACTGGCTGAAGAGGACTGACGGGGCCCTGGGTCCTTCCTGACCATGACCATCACAAAAAGTGAGCCCAGGGTAATTATTGTTGTGGATGGCCAACCCGTTTCCTTCCTCCTGGACACAGGAGCCACTTTTTTGGTCTTAAAGGAGTTTCGGGCCCAACCACACTTAACATTTCCCCTATAGTCGCAGTAGGAGGAAAACATATATACCCCTGCAGAACGCCTCCACTAACTTGCCATATTGCAGGTGTTCCTTCTCCTTTTTCCCCCCTCTTGGGAACAATCACAAATGGACACAGCCTCACTTCTCAACTATCTGGCAGATAAGAGGATACCACGTTTCCCCTTCTAAGGCCCAAATATCACGCACCACTGTTACCTATTTAGGGTTCCAATTATCCCCCTCCAAAAAATCAATCACCCTGGACAGAAAACAATTAGTATCCTCTTTACCCATTCCAAAAACCAAAACAGAAATTTTGTCCTTCCTGGGCCTAGCTGGGTATTTTAGGGCCTGGATCCCCAACATTTCCCTAATGGCCCGCCTGTTGTACAATCTGGCCAAGGGGATCCAAATGAGCCCCTGTCCTCCTCCCCTAACAAGACATTCCAAAAACTCCGCCAAGCTCTGGTTAGTGCTCCTGCTTTATATCTTCCTGACCTCACCAAACCTTTTTCACTCTATATCCACGAAAGAGAAGGTCAAGACTTAGGAGTCCTGGGACAAACATATGGCCCCTCCTTCGCCCCAGTAGCATATTTATCCAAACAACTTGACCCCACTGTACGCGAGTGGGTCCCCTGCCTCCGGGTTCTGGCAGCCGGAAATGCATTACAAAAAGAAGCATACAAATTAACATTTGGGGCACCCTTAACCATACTCTCACCTCACCATCTAAAAGACCTCCTCACCTACAAGGCGCTACATTCCCTTCCCCCGTCCAGGCTCCTAGCCCTACTTTCTTCCTTTTTAGAAAACCCATCCCTTTCATTCCTTCCTTGCCCACCCCTAAATCCAGCTACTCTCCTCCCAGTACCTTCCCCACTTGACGCGCCGGTCCACAATTGTACGGAGGCCCTCCAAAACCTCATTCCCTGTCATTCCTCAGTTTCCGAGGGCCCCCTTCCCCAGGCTGATTACACTTGGTTCACAGATGGATCCTCCTTTAAACAAGACAACAAACATTATGCAGGGTATGCTATAGTGTCCCTCCACTCAGTCATAGAGGCGTTCCCATTACCATCGGGCACTACTAACCAACAGGCCGAGCTCCTTGCTGCCACCCGTGCCTGCATACTCGCAGAAGGAAAATCCCTTAATCTATACACAGACTCTAAGTATGTATTCCACATCTTGCAGTCACACGCAGCCATTTGGAAGGAACGGGGGCTACTTAACACCAAAGGTAACTAACTCTGCCCTAATAAACAAACTTCTTGAAGCCTCACAGTTGCCGAAACAAGTGGGGGTCATCCACTGCAAGGCCCACCAAAAGGACGACTCCCTCGTAACCCAAGGTAACTGCAAAGCTGATAGTACAGCCCGAGCGGCCGCTACAACAAAGCCCCAGCCCTCCCGTTTCCCCTGCGTCACTCACGGCCCGGCCCGCCGCCCACCCATGTCTCTTAAGCTGGAGCGGGAGGTGGGGGCGGAGGCGGGCACAGCTCCCCAGGAGCCCACAGAACCCCTCCTTTCCCTCTTCCCGCTTGATGTACCTACTGATACAAGTAATCCCACTGAACCTAACAAACCCACTCTCTTTCACCTTCTCCATGACTTATTCCATTCCAACCCTCAAAGCTTATCCCATTTTCTCCAGACCTTTTTCTCTCTAACCCCTTCAGACAAAACCCTTTTACAACACATTTCCCGCACTGTCCTGTAGCTGGATGCCAAAGTGCCATCACTATCCCACTTACAAACAGTAAGCTGATCTCTCAATCTTCCCACCCATACCTTATACAAAGTCTATCTAAAACACTCTCACTACCTTGGCACTTACACTGCCCTTACCAGCCCCAAGCCTCAGCACACAAATCCTAACACTCCCTTAAAGGCCAAACCCTACCCCTCACACCAAGCCAGGGGAAATATTCCAGCAGCGGACTGGCAGGTTGATTTTACCCACATGCCTCCGGTTCGACACTATCGCTACCTCCTGGTATTTGTGGACACCTTTTCTGGGTGGGTAGAGGCCTATCCCACCACAAACAAAAGGGCTTCTACTGTCGCCAACCTGCTCCTCTCCCAAATCATCCCAAGGTTTGGACCCTACCTGCTCTTCAACGGATCAGCTAACAGACTGTTAAAATGGATCTACATCACCAATGGTCCCTGTTCCTGGAGGTTTTAGCCGCGGACGCCTGGATGCTCTCCCCTACAGCTTCCTACACACAGTGGACTCAGCAAATAACTGACCTGTGGCTCCAGGGAACATTTATAGAATTCTCCCCCCTCAAAATTCCTTTGGGGCCTAATAAAGTGTCTCCTATCTCCTCCCAATTCCTCTCTCCCCACTACGCCCCCCTCCAGCAGGAAGTAGCTCGAGGATTACAATGACCCATTCCCCACAACAGAGGAAAAAGGGAGGAATGCAGGGATACCGTAGGCACTCAAGCAGGGGGCACTCCCTGGCAATATGGCGCCCTTCCAGGTTCTTCTCCGCAGTAAACAAGCCTGCCGGTGCCAAAACCCAAGCCCACCGGCGCCAAACCTCAACCAGTCACAGGTCAAGGCTCACCTCCCGCCCAGCCCCGTCCAATCAGCTACCGCCCCATCCACCCCCTATCTAAACCCGGAACGCAGCTCCCTATAAATATACGTGCAGTCCTTGAATAAAGCGGAACTTCTCTGGTGAACTGTCAGCCCGGGTCTCACGTGCCTCCTTCATCCGTGCCTCCTTCAACTTCTGCTGGTCAAGTCTTGGGGTGACTCTCACACTTTGATGGGTTTTACCCCCAGGTTTTCCACAAGGTTCTCACATTGAAGATCCAAGAAAAATCCTCTCACATACAGGACAGTAGTAGAAGAAAAGTAACTATTTATCAGCACCACACTCTCCCAGAAAAGTAACTATTTAGAAATATGCCTAGATCCTTCTACATAACAAAGACCTGCCCTCAAGGGAATCTACTATTCCAGAGGCTTATCTGGCCTGCAGAAAGAGAAAGTAACCACCTCCATTGCATCTAGCCTTCTGTCTCATCTAAGAGGCCAAAAAACCAAACCAGAAAAAAGGCTAAGAAAAACTTCTGAAGGTCACAACCCAGAAAAGCAGGCCTCCTAAAAGACTGATATTTTGTCATAACACTATAGAATACCTCCCCTCCCAGACACATCAACAAGGCTCCAGTATAATTAAAGTGGATTACAAATGAAAGAGTTGCAAGACACAGACTCTTTAAGGAGTTCTTAAATAAGGAAAACCCACAGAAAACAAGAGGGGAAAAAAAAAACACAAAAACAAACAAACAAACAATCAATGACAAAACAAAACACAAACAAAAAAGAAACCTATGGCACCTACATGCACAGTAAAAAAGTAAGCATAGCCCAGCTCCTAGCCAGATTAAAATAAACCTTAAACTAAAGGCCTATTTACCCCAGCTCCTATTACTCAATACATTATGTCCAGCATTAACAAAAAAAATACGGCATGCTAAAAGGCAAGAAAAACCATAATCTCAAGAGACAAAGCAAACGTCACAACCAGACTCAAAGGAATGATAAAATAGGGATTTTAAAATAACTAATTAGCATGTTAGGAACTCTAATGGATAGACAATATGCAAGAACAGATGGGTAGTGTAAGTAGTGAGATGGAAGGAAACTCTAAGAATGAATGAAAAGGAAATGCAGGAGCAACAGAAGAAAAAATAGACAAAGGGGAATTCAAAAAAATTTTTTTTAATTTGTGCATCAAAACATACTGTTAATGGAGTTAAAAGGTAACCCACAAAATGAGAGAAAAAATTTGCAAATCATATATCTCATAAAGAATTAATATTAAGAATATATACAGAACTCCTAAAACTCAACAACAAAAGCCAACCCAATTCAAAAATGAACAAAGGACTTGAATAGACATTTCTCCAAGAAGATATACAAATTTCCAAGCAGCACATGAAAGTGTACTCAACATCACTAAACATTAGGGAAATGTAAAATCAAAACTACAATGAGATACCACTTCAGACCTGTTAGGATGGCTACTACCAAAGAAATAGAAAAAATTGTTGGCAAGGATATGGTGAAACTGGAGCCCTTGTGCACTACTGGTGGGAATGTAAAATGGTACAGCCACTGTGGAAAACAGCATAGCAATTCCTCAAAATGTTAAAAATAAAACACCATATGATCCAGCAATCCCACTTTTGGGTATATAATAAAGACTTAAAATTAGTATGTTGAAGAGATATCTGCACTCCCATGCTCACTGCAACATTATTCACAATAGCCAAGTTATAGAAGCAACGTAAGTATCCATCATTGGATTAATGGAAGAAGATGTGGCATATATACACAACAGAAGACTATTAAATCTTAAAAAAGAAGGAAACTGTCATTTACGACAAGGATGAAACTAGAGGACATTATGCTAAGTGAAATAAGCTGGGCACAGAAAGAGGGGGGGGGGAACCCTCATTAAATATAGAAAAGACAAGGATGAAACTAGAGGACATTATGCTAAGTGAAATAAGCTGGGCACAGAAAGAGGGGGGGGAAAAACCCTCATTAAATATAGAAAAGATTGAAAAGAATTTTAAATGTTAAAAATGTTTACAATTCTGCCAGTTCAAATTTCACACTTTAGAATTAGGATATATTTCTCCTATGCAACTGCTGTTTAAAAAATAATAATAATTTAAGTATCGCCTAACACATGTTCCACTTATCTAAGTTAACATTGTTTAATTGTATTATACCAAGCAAATCCAAAATTTCAGTTGCTATATGAAGCTCCTATTAAAATTCATCCTTTATATATAATTTACGAAATAGCAGAACTTATTTTTTAAAGGAATTTCAACAAAATATATGAGAAGTTTTAAAGTACTTCTTATAGCCAGGTGGATCTCTTCCCTCAATCTTTTAAGATGAGCATTATTTAATTTTCATAAATAAAACCATTAAATAATATACAGAACATACGTTTACACATTAACACCATCTTAGAGGAAGCAATAAAATGACTATTATCCCCCACTCTGCAAACACCAAGATATCTTCCTACCCATCTTCTAGTGAACCAAATTTGTCCTAAAATCCCAATGTTTCATTTTCAGAAGCAGGAAAAGAAAATTTTAAGAGAAGAAAGTAAAGGAATTCTGAGAAACAAGGAGAAAAGGATGTTCAAGAGAAAAGCAAGTATAATAAAAGAATTAAAGGCAATCAAAAAATGAAATGAAAAACTGCTCTACTTTGTCAGCCCCCCTCCCTTCCATACACTAAAGATGAAAGATGTGCATCACAGTCCAACATTCAGCAATTAAATGATCAAAAGTATACTTTCAAGAGATTTAATGAAGAGTAATTAGATATAAGAAACTATTAATAGTGGTTTATGTGGGTAATGGGGTGTGGAAGAACTTCTCCTTCTCATTGCTCCACACTTACACTTTTGTCTTCCTCCATCATCCCCTCATAAACACTTATTAGCCTTATATTTGAAAATAAAACCAATAAATAATTATCAATCAGTAAGATGTCTGGGCCTTCCAGGTGCTATGAGTACGATCATGTATTCTTTTCATAGGAATCCAGATCATAAAAACAATCATGTAATCTAAAATATTACAAGAAAAGAGCTGGAGCAATCATAGCTACCTCAACAACCAATACTGAAAAGCATTTATTAAATGTATACTCATTTATGGCATGATGACAGTGCACCATACACAAGGGGTCCTGTATGCCATGAGCATATTGTGTAAAGAGAAAATACTGACTCAGACAAATAGGAAAGACATATATACACAACAAAGGCAAAACAAACAATACTTTTAACATATATTAGATGAAGGTGGAAAGTTGAGAGTTTACTTTCAAAAAAGAGGGAGGGCCAAGAGCCTAAAGAAGTCAGACAACTGAGAAGAAATGACTTTAAAACTCAAAAGCTAATCAATTCTATTCAAACACATTTTAAATATGCAATGGAAAAGCATCGTTTTAAACAATGTTTTAAAAAGACCTAAAACTGCTAGTTCATATCATATGTCTCAAAAATTAGTTGAAGTTTAGGCATTACATACAGTTACACGAACACTTAACATATGAGAATAGCTTTTAAAAGCTTTGTCGCTATCAGTAATCTGTGTTTCCCTCATCTTTCCCAGTTGTGATCTGGAAGGAAAAGTTTTAAATAGACTTGTCAGAAGTTATCAGTGCAGACATCGCAGGAAGCTCTAACTGTAATAAAGAAGGCTGTGGTTAAGTGACCTACATGTACTTGACATGGCTTGGGGGACTTAGTCCCAAACATGAGACAAAACTTACGAAGCACTAAATGAATTCCAAGATTAGATTACATTGCAATAGCCAACTGCTGAAGTTCTCTCAAATCTGTCAGCTCCATATGTCAGTTATGGTTTAATCTGGGAAGTAGACATCCAGTGATATAAAATCAGGGACTTATTATAAGGATTAGACCTGCACCATTGTGAGAGAAGCTAAGGAGTAAAGATCCTGAAGGAGATGGTTCAAGGCTCAGACAAAAAAAACACTAACCAGAAACCATTAACAGGAACTTATGAAGAAGTCTATAGAAGCCTGTTGCCTCTGTGTTTGATGGTGGGTCTGAAGTCCATGTCAGCAGGGCAGAGAGCTGGGAAGAAAACCTGGCTATAAATTGGGGCAAACTGGAATGCCTGAGAATAAACTGGAACTAAAGTCTGTTACTAACCACATTTAAACCTGATGCTGTAGATGGCCTGCCTGCAGAAGAATCTGTTTCTCTTTCCTATGGAGCTGCACATACACCTGGCCCATAACTCAGAGAAGCTAAAGAAAGATCCAGAGAGGAGCTGTAGGGCCAACTACTGTCCCACAGCAACAAGCTAAGCCAGCAGAGCAAAGACAATATGCACTTCTGAATTTAATGTTGGCTGCTTTACTTCTGCCTTCCAAGTATCATACACTTCTCAAGGCCAGCTCTAACCCGGCACCATACAAAAAGGAAAATTCTGGGAAATATAATTTTAACTAAACTGACACAGTAAAGAAAATCACCATACTATACCTTCAAAAGATATCCAGAATATGACCATTTCTCACCATCAACAATGTTACCATCCTAGTCATAAGAACTCTTGCCTGGATTCCTGCAATAAACTCTTAATTGGTTTCCCTAAGCCTTTCCTGTGCATTCTAATCACAGCAGCCAGAGAGACTATTATAAGTCAAATCATGTCAATTCTCATCCCCAAACTTTGTGATGCCTCCTACATCCCTCAGAGTAAAAAGTCCTTACAGTAGCTATAAGATGAGGTAATGCAGGGCCTAATCTCTTCTACTTCTCTCCTCCTCCCTCACTTAGTCATTTCTTCCCACACTGGCTCCCCTGCTGATTATGGGATCTTTTGCTCTGGCTGTTTCTTCTGTCTGGTATGCTCCTCTCCATGTATTTGCTTGGCTAACTCCCTTACCTCCTTTAACTCTTCACTCAAATCTTACTTTATCAGTGAGACATGTTGCTTTTCAACATAGTATCTAATTTATTTATTTGTTATGTTTATTGTTTATCTCTCTTGGCTAAAAGGTAAGTTCTATGATTTAGGGATATGATTTTTCATCAATGTATCACAAGCTCCTAAAACAGAAATTGCCAAATAGAGGGTGCCCAATATTTCTTTTTTTTCCTTTTTGTCTTTTTTCATGTCCGGCAACGGATCGCAACCCTCAGTGTCGCGCCCATACCGGACCGGGACCGGCAACGGGATCGCAACCCTCGGTGTCGCGCCCGCACCTCGCTCAGCCAGTGAGCGGGAACTGGTCTGTATGTGGGATCCGAACCCTCGGCGGGAGCGCCTCCACGCCCCCAAGCGGCGCACTGTAGCAGTGCACTACCGGGCCGCCAGTGAGCGGGAACTGGTCTGTATGTGGGATCCGAACCCTCAGCGGGAGCGCCTCCGCGCCCCCAAGCGGCGCACTGTAGCAGTGCACTACCGGGCCGGCCCAGAGGGTGCCCAATATTTATTTGCCTAATGAATTAAGCAACTGGAGTTCCAGAAGGAAAGAAGAAATGGGACAAAAGTATTATTTTTAAAAATAACGGCAGGAAATGTTCAGAACTGATGAAAAGCAATATGACACATTTTCCACAAGTCCAGTAAGATCCAGTTGCAAAAAACAGAAAGAAAAAAAAGAAAACTCCATACCTGGACTCATCACAGTGAATCTGCAGTACACCAAAGACAAAGAGTGAACCTCATAAAAACACAACGAAAAGAAAATTTACCTTCAAAAGAGACAATTACACTGACAGCTGATTTCTCAACAGCAGTAATGAAAGTCAGAAGACATTGGAATGAAATCATCCACATGCTGAAGGAAAAATAACTGTTTACTTAGAAATCAATGTCCAATAAGTAAGGATAGAATAAAGAATGTCACTAAAACAACTGAATTTGCTACCAGCAGAACCAAAACAAATATTAAAGGATGCATCTACTGGCAGAAGAAACATGTTATGGATGTAAGTACTGGTAGAAGTTTAGTAATTCCACATAGAAAGTCTGAAACAACAGAAGACATGCATAGCAAAAAAAGTTGTAAATATGTAGAAAAAGCAATTGAATGTTGACTATGTAACAAAAAATAATTATGTATTGTGGACTTTAATAAAAGTGATTTTTTTTGCAAGTTAATAAGAAGTTAAATTAGAAAGAGGTGTTTAGAATTACATTTCTTGGAGAGGTAAAGATGTTAACTTTAGACTTAATGAGTTAAATATTCATGCTGGAATTTCTAGAGTAACCACCAAAACACCAAAATTTCAAAGTATGACTTTAGAAAAAAGAGGGAAAATAAATAGAGAAAAGGCAGGACAAATAACACAAAATAAGTCGGCAAGAATAAATTCACATATATGATTAATTAAAATAAGCATAAATGGACAAAATGCTCCATTTGAAAGCTAAAGACTGTCGATGTGTAACAGCAACAAATAAATCGAGCTAAATGTTATCTATGGAGACATATGAAAAAACAGAAAGACTGAAAGTTTAAAAATAAAACAATATATGCCAAAGTATTAGTTTTCTAGGTCTTCCATAACAAAGTACCACGAACTGGATGACTTAAAACAACAGAAATGTATCATCTCACAGTTCTGGAGGGTAGAAGTCTGATACCAAGATGTGAACAGGGCCATGCTCCCTCTGAAACCTACAGAGGAGAATCCTTTGTCATCTCTTCCTAGCTACAGGTGGTTCACTGGTAATCGTTAGTGTTCCTTGCCTTCAGCTACAGCACTCAATCTCTGCCTCCATAGTCACATGGCACTCTCCCCTCATGTATCACTGTGTCTCTTCTCCTCTTCTCATAAGGACACCAGGCATTGGATTAAAGGGCCACCACAGTCCAGTATGGCTTCATCTTAACTTATATCTTAACTACATCTGCAAAGACCCTATTTCCAAAGAGTATCACATTCACAGGTACCAGGGGTTAGTACTTCAACATACCTTTTTGAAGGACACAATTCAACCCACTTCACCAGGCAAAACTAATGAAAAAGAAGAGGGGGAAAGCTGGCAGAATTCTAGTAAAGTCTAGTAATGTCAAATAATGTGTGCAGTGAGAACAAGAGTAGGATGGTAAGACCAGTTAGAGGCTATCACAGTAGTCCGGGTAATATAATGCTAGTTTGAACTAAGATCATGTTTATGGAACACGGGAAGGTTAATAGATTTAAGCACTATCTAGGAAGAAAAATTGGCAGACCGGTATGGGAAACAAAGATGACTCAGGATTCTGGCTTGTGCAATTGGTTGAAATTTGTCAGCAATCTCTACCATCTAGCCAGAATACAAATAATATCAATACCTTTTTATAATACTCACTAACTCTCCACTGTAAGTCCTAATTTTTTCTCTTGTTTTCTTGGTCTATCACAATCTAGTCCCGGCCTATTTTACTCAAGTCTCCACTTCCATAAACTCTAGTTATTTGATAAACATTCCAAAGTTTCATGCCTTCTTTCAGACTACACTTTCCATCTTGAACATCATTTCTGTTTTTACAAAGTTCTACTCAAGTGAACCATCTTCTATGGAACCTTCTTTGTGGCATTACTAACAATTAAAATAGTTTCATATTTTATTTTAATATTTTATGTATATAAGACATGAAATTGTCTGGGACCTACACTTTATTCACACTAATAGTACAGCATTCATCATAATGACAGTTATTTATATCTGCCATCCCAGTCAGGTTACTCCTTCAGGACAGAGCTTATCCATCTTTTTATTCCCAGCACTTAATAATGTGGTTTGCCCATAGATGGTTTCCAATAAATGCTTACTGAATAGTGTGATAAATTAGTTACAACTAGCTACCACCACTACTTACTACACTGAAAGTTTAAAAGTAAATGAAAGACAAGTAGAATGGTGTGGGGTTTTTAATAAATCAGATTCTGAAAAAGATGAATAAAAGTCTTTATTACTTAATAATGAAATCATGTAATTTACAGTTAATTTATTCTAAACTCCCTTGAGACCATGAAATATGGTCTATACATTCTACGATGAACTCATTTGCCCATGCAATTTTTAAATCTATATACCACATATTCCAGCTCTATTTATAAAAATTAAAACACTACCAAAAAGAGATAAATTTGATGATATCTGAGGAATTCATGTAACCACACAGTGATCACTAAAAATACTCTTGATGCTAATATGTTAATTCACATGTAATTTAGATCACCAGTTTTCAAACAACTAAATGAAAATAAAATACACTCTTTAAAAAGCTGCACAATCTAGGCTTCCTTTGATGACTGAAAACATGTTACTGAAACCTGCAGTGGCTTCTGTTTATCAATGTGAACATAAAGTATTTTGGGGCTGTAAATATAGAAAACCTCCAGATCACAGGAGTTTCTAATTGAAATATGAGGTATTAATTTAATATAAATACAACTGTTAAATCTGTATTGTTTAAATTGAACAATGATAATTTACACTAGATAATAGTGTGTGGGCATTTGAAAAATCTAAAGCCTAAATTGCTACGATGCAGTGAAATGTATTGAATGTATTTCCTACAATTAAGTATAATTTTTTAAACAAAGATCATAAATAACAGGAGCCAATATAATAAAATTACTATATTAAAAATTAAAACTCCACCACTATATGTAGCTCTGCAAAAATCTTCTGTCATCTCCCTACTATCCCATTATTCAAGACTTGGAAGTGCAGTTTGCTAATATAGTTTTCTGACATACACAAAGAATAAAGTATGCCCTCCCTCCATATTCTCTCCCCTGAGATTCAAAGCTTAATATGAGTTCCATTTTCCAGAGATAAAAGGACTGCATCAACAATGATGTGCCTTAGCTTTCTTCTTTTTATAATAAATTAACATATTTATATTTTGAAGCTTTCATATGCTAAAGGATATTAAAAATCCTCTCATCATAATTAACTCTTTAGACCAAATTAAATGGCTTGGTTAAAAAGAGACTGTGAAAGTTAAAGGAATATAATTCTATTACTAATTATTTTTGCAATGATTTTAATAAATAATCAGAGTTATTTAATTTATTCCTTACTGATTTTCACTGAGAAATGCACAGTGGCTAAAAAAGCTCAAATCTTTCCTCCATTTATTAAGATATAAATAAACAAGAATTTAAACTTGGGGTGTTTAGCAATAAATATATAGTAACTTCATAAATACTTTAGGCCAAATCTTAATACACCAAACTGTAACAAATTGTTTATTTTTAACATTCTACCCACAATTATATCAAAATGTAAGATATATAGTAACTTCATAAATACTTTAGGCCAAATCTTAATACACCAAACTGTAACAAATTGCTTATTTTTAACATTCTACCCACAATTATATCAAAATGTAACCTACTGGACTACAACATAACTGTTTCATTTTACTAAGTTTAGTAATATTTTTATTATAAACAACTATTTCTGCAGTAGAATAATATCATGCCATGGAAAATACCATTTTGAACATGTATGCAATACAAACTTAGGAAGAGAAATATGTTTTTAGAAGCAAATGGGAATTCTCCACTTCTCAAGAACAATCTAAAGATTTCTGATAATCCTAAGGACATTATCAAGATTCTAATAGCAAAAAATGTCTTTATATACTGTTTGAAGAAAAAGTTTCTTACAAAAATAAACAGAAATAACAGAATTAATGTTTCAAATTAACTTTTAGGATTTTTACAAAAACATAAATCAGTAAAAGCTGTTATAATGTAACCTTGTTTTTCTCCCTAAACATTAAGGTAATTATATTTGGGGGGCAAGTAGATCATAATAGAAAGATTCCTGGTTATAACATACTTTTTTTTTTCTCTTCCAAATTTTATTTTGTCAATATACAATGTGGTTGATTATTGTGGCCAATTACTGAAACCCCCCACCCTCCTCCCTCCCAACAATGTCCTTTCTGTTTGCTTGTCGTATCAACTTCAAGGAATTGTAATTGCTATGTCACCCCATGCCACCCCCCGGCTTCTTTGTGTATTTGTTTATTTATTTTTAGCTCCCACAAATAAGTGAGAACATATTATATTTCTCTTTCTGTGCCTGACTTGTTTCTCTTAATTCTCTCTAGATCCGTCCATGTGGTTGCAAATGGCAGTATTTCATTCTTTTTTATAGCAGAGTAGTATTCCATTGTGTAGATATACCACATTTTCCATATCCACTCATCTGATGATGGACACTGGGCTGGTTCCAACTCTTATCTATTGTAAAGAGTGCTGCAATGAACACTGGGGAACAGGTATGCCTTCGACACAATGATTTCCATTCCTCTGGGTATATTCCTAGCATGTATAGCTGGTTCATATGGTAGATCTATCTGCAATTGTTTGA
>NW_007726259.1:50193-94983 GCF_000696425.1 Galeopterus variegatus | reverse complement strand
GATGCTGAGTGATGTTGAGCATTTTTTCATATGTGTGTTGGCCATGTGTATATCTTCCTTTGAGAAATGCCTATTTAGCTCTTTTGCCCATTTTTTAATTGGGCTGCTTGGTTTTTTTTTGTTGTTGTTCTTGTAAAGTTATTTCAGTTCCTTGTATATTCTGGATATTAATCCTTTGTCAGATGTATATTTTGCAAATATTTTCTCCCACTCTGTTGGTTATCTTCTAACTCTATTAATTGTTTCTTTTGCTGTGCAGAAGCTTTTTAGTTTGATATAATCTCATTTGTTTATTTTTCCTTTGGTTGCCCATGCTTTTGGGGTCGTATTCATGAAGTCTGTGTCCAGTCCTACTTCCTGAAGTGTTTCTTCTATGTTTATAACATACTTCTTAAAAACATTTTGAAAAATGTACTTGAACTGAGAAAAGTTCTAAAAAAGTACAAAATGACGATCAATGCCAGTTCCGATAAGAGCTACTTAGAATTTAAAAATAAAATATTAAGTGTCTTTTAGTAAAAGTGAGGTATGAAATTTCAGGGCTTCCTAGTAGGGGAAATGATTTATAGCTTTCTCCTCCATAGGCTGGAAAGAGCCACAACATGAGATTAGAAAATTAGTAAATCCTGAGAAGAGCACAGGCCACAGAAATCTGTGAAAATGGTCAACATTGGTCCAAGGTAATAAGCCTGATCTTCTTTTCCACTAGGAGCTAAGGCCTGACATGGGAGACTATACATAGTGGAGGACGCAAGGAGGCTTTCCTCAGTTATTCAGTACTGAGGACTGGAAGCCTCTAAATAATTGGTCCACTGAGATAAAGAACACACATTTTTCATTCTTGTGTGGACTGCCACCACTTAGAGCACTCCAACAACCAGATCTGAGTCTCCGTGAGCCAATAAAGAAAAATAAGAACAAGGTAACCCACAAAGGAGCCAAAAGACAATTAAAAAGACAGAGAGAAAAGAACTGCACTCAGATTTCTATATCCAGGTAAGACATGATTTACCTGTCAGGAAAAAGAAAGGTATCTGCAGATATGCAAGAATTCAGATTAATTAACTTATGTATGCTCATCTGAGAAAAATACTACAAAGAACAATGAACAAGAAAGAGAAAAATGAAAGGAAAAAGTGGCGGGTAATGAATCTTGCAATATACTAATGCTGTTAAATTTAAATTGGATAACGGCAGACTGAGTGAAAATGTGTGACACAAGACCAAAAAAAGATTCTTGAAATAAAAGGTACATGCATGGCTATAAGAACAATTCTTAAAAATAGATGAGAAGCAAAACTACTAAGATATTTCAGTAATACCTGTAGGGATGGAGTTGAGGAGAACATTCCAGTAAATATTCCAATAAAACCTAAAGGGAAGAGATGGTGAGAATTAAAGCATTCCAAAGATTTCATCTGAAGAAAGAGAGGAAAGGTAAAATATTAAAAAGTATCCCAAGATTATATAATACATAATGGTGGAAGGGGAAAAGTACATCTTTGTAGGGGAAGAGTTATCTTATTTTCAAATAATAACAGAGCAATATATCTGATTAAGCATACAGGGAAAGGAAAGGTAACCAATACTATAATGGAAAGTTAATATAATTTTCAAGTTAATGGGGAAATGCAATTAATATCAATGTAATCACACAGAAACAATTTTTTTAAAAAAGAAAATCAAAGTAGGTAAAAATACCATGTTGAGTAGCTGGGTTTAATGAAGGAAAAGATAAAGTAGATAAAATAATAAAAATAAATTAAAGTAGAAAGAATAAAGCTATATACCTTAGCACGGTAATTTTGAACGGACTAAATTCTCCTGTTAAAAGACAAGAGGCTACAGACTGAGTTAAATAAAATCAACTATATTTTCCAGAACACACTTTAAGTACAGTCATGTACCTCACAATGATGTTTTGGTAAACAAGGGACTGTATTTAGGAAAATGATCCCATAAGATTATAATACCGTATTTTTACTGTACTTTTTCTGTTTAGACATACAAGTACTTACCATTGTGTTACAATAGCCAACAGTATTCAGTACTGTAACATGCTACATAAGCTGAGGAGCCCTGGGCTATATACCATACAGGCTAGGTGTATAGTAGGGTATATCATCTAGCTTTCTCTAAGTACACTTTATGATGTTCACACAAGGACCAAAAAATGACAAAGTAACAACGCATTTCTTGGAACATATCCCTGTCGTTAAGCAATGGATGACTGTAACAGATTTTTTCCAATGAAGAACTAGGTTTGATACTTGAAAAGAAAGAATATATTAACTACCTACAAATTATGCTTTATCACTACATTCTTAAAAGACATCTATAGTGTTCAGTAAGACAGCATCAAATCATGAAAACTCATGAAAACTCAGGGAACATGGCTTTTGGGGTTTCCTCTTGTTTCTTCATTTGGAGCTAAGTGCTAGCAATGTGCGGGAAACTGTTCAAAGTGAAAATCATGAAAGACAGCATCAAATCATGAAAACTCATGAAAACTCAGGGAACATGGCTTTTGGGGTTTCCTCTAGTTTCTTCATTTGGAGCTAAGTGCTAGCAATGTGCGGGAAACTGTTCAAAGTGAAAATCATGAAAAATGCTGGCTGGAAAGGGTAGGGAGAGGGAAGATTACTAGCTTTTTATGACTCTTGTATCCCCGGACTGAAACCCTAGAAAAATCATCTAATTTGGTTGTTTAAAAAAAAATTGTTTTAGGAAGCTATCTTCCAGGTTTAACAACTAAATGTACCATGACACATTGCTAGATTATCAACTGATTTCATAAAAAGGACTAGTCATCAAACATGCAGTCGCACTGTAAATGTCTGACAGTGACTGGTCCCTGAGGATATGTGATCATGTACTTTCTATGTCCCAAAGCCAGAGGATCTCAGCATGATAGTTTTGGTCATGACCTACCACAGTGAAACAAAAAGACTGGAGATAAATGAATGGGCAAAGAAGTACCCAAACAAATGCAAGAAAAAGGCAAGGAGAAGAGGCAATATTAATATCAGACTAGGAGGAATTTAGGATTAAAGGCAATAAAAAGAATAAAGAGGGATGTGATATAATAACAAAAAGCATGATTGGGGGGCAAAAATGTAAATTATAAATCAGCACAAATCAAACAACATAGCATCTAAATATCAAGATATTAAAATATGCAAAGAGAACTTTATAATGTAAGGTTTTAAACATCTCTTATATGGGGCAGAACTAGTAAAAGGAGTGAAGGAATTAACTAATACAATTAGAAAAATGAATTTAATAAAATCAGAGAAAATGTTACATTCCTTATATAGTAAAAATACTTTCATTGTTGCTGATATATCCAAGGAATACATGGAAAAGTTAACACATAATGCTAAAGATGAGATTAACAAAAGCTTTTTAAAAGAAACTTTACAGGCTAGATTTTCTGATTAAAATTCAATAGAAGTAGGAATAAATAGCAAAAGGTAATAAAATGTGTCTGGTTGGAAAGATAAAAGACTCATTTCAAAGTTATACCATAACATTTCAACAATATTTAAGCTTTGATGGGCCAATCACAAAACTACACTTTTTAGAAGTTAATCCTAAACTCTCTTTGGAATTAACTTTTACTCCTATCTTTGCATGTTTAACTAACAGCCTTAGGCAATCTCTATGTGTCATATAAGCATTTTTTGTTGTTGTTAAATTCCAGTATGCCATAAATCAGACACATGCTTATTTAAGTGATCTAAAGAATTTCAAAACTATTTTTAAATGAATTTCAAATCTATTTTTTTTACTATATCTCAAATTCAGTTATTTCAGATTGTTCTTACTTGATACTCTTTGCCCCTGTAATGCTATAATGCATCATTTAAAAAGGCCAAGATGCTCCCACCTCATAAGGGGGAGAAAAACAAAAAGCCCTTAAGTGATTAATGTTTGGCAGAAGTGTTTGTGAATTGTTCCATACTAATTAAAAGCCTGCTTGATAAGAAATTATCAAAATTAATTTTATAACAATGCTGTGATAACTGCAATTGAGAAATTCAATTTAGAAAATATTCACCGAATACATGCCTGGTACATAGGAAGGAATAAATGAATGAATAATGAATGCTCAACATGGAAGAGAACAGTAAAGAAGCACACGTGGCAAGCCTCAAATACTATACTTTTGTTGAAAGGAGTCTGTTTGACCCCCTGAAATTGTATGCAACATTTTACGCATGTGTTCCTCACACTTTTATGACAATGAAATATTCGAATACTGTAGATCCCCTTTAAAAATCATAGAATGTTCCACACTTGGGATTTGTTTCATGTTTCCTCATTATTAGATTCAAGCTATACATCCACAGTCAGAATACTCTGTAACTGAAACACATTTTTGCCATTTTTATCCTCACTGCTGATGTTAACTTCGAAAAGCCAGTCAGGGGGTTGTCCAAAATCTTTATTTTTTTCCCTTGCAAGTCATAAGTAATCCACAGAAAGACCTTTTATAACCATGAAAATATCCTGCTTTCCATAAAAATGTCTCCTAGACTCAGTTAGCATCCACTGATTATTCTTGCTTGAGCAGATCTTTACAATGTTTGAGGCAAAATGATTTTCCATCTCCAGGACTCCTTTCACATTTACCAATCAGTATTCTACTAAAAGCTAAACTACCTCTTCTTCCCGTTTATCATTAGTATGGACTCATGGATTCCTACTCTTATCAAGGTTTATAATTGGTTACTGTCCTTTTGGTGCTCACATTGTCTCAGATCTGGCTAGTGAGAGCCCCTTCAAGTTGGATCCTATATCCTTTTTTCATGCCCTTTTATATGCCCTTTTTTTGAAGGAGGTAAGCACTTTCTCACTTTCTGGCATAAGAAGATGTTTTACACTTAACCTGCATCCTCCCTACCCAACCCTAGAATAAGCCATTTCTCTGAGGACTCTGGTTCTTTTTACTAAGGAATAGTATTAGACACCAATACCTTGGTGCTAGATGTGCTCATTATTACTGGGGTGTCTTTGCTTCTAGGTCCTGGACAGAGTCAGTGGACAGAGCTAGAAAAAGTGTTTATATGTATATAACTCGTTACATACACATACACACACATTTATACTCATATACATGTGTACATATATACATATTCAATTATTTTAAAAATTCTAATCTATCCCATAGGGTTCTTCACTGCCTTCCTCCATTTCATATTTGTATCTTCCTCCTCCCTAAGAATCCTGACTCCCAATAGCACCAAAACTCACTCATTCAATCCTATAACACATATAAAGTAGTTTAGAATGTCTACACCCATAACACTGCAAAAAACAAACCTACTAAAAAAGAGTTCAAGATTTGTTTGCAGTTCTCTCCATCCCACCCCTGGAGAGGGTGGGTCTACAGTTAAATACTTTGTTCTTAAATTATTTGGATTAGTTCATGCCCCTCTCCACTGCCCCCCACCTTCAATGTGATTCAAAGTAGGAATTTAACTAGTATTTAATCTATACAATATTCCACAGAGATATCTACCAGGTAACAAGCATCTCATAACATAAACAAAAGGTAACTTAGAGAAACTGCAATTAAGAAAAACATAACATTATTGAGAAGAAATAACACAAGCAAAAAAAGTTCTCAATGTAAAGAATAGTGTTAAAATGAATGTGAAAATTAAACTCCAAAGAACCAAGTGATGCAACAAAGCTGATATCAATTTTTCTTTAGTAAATTAACAAGTGAAAAGAAGTAATTTGATTCCAGTGAGGTCATAAGCAGATGTTTAAACACCACATGCTCCTTTTCTCCAGCTAGTCTGAAGAAAAAGCACCTTGGCACTTTGATTATGATATTGGCTTTTGGTGGATGACCTCAGGAGGACTTTCTGTAGGAGGTAAGGAGAATGAAATGAAAAAGTTAATACGTTACTAATACCTAAGAGAACGACAGCTAAAGGAACTGAAAAGATGTCAGCCACAGCTCCTCCTTCCTCTCCCAAGCCACACTGGGAATAAAACAAAAAAGAATATTGAGAGTAGTAACCATTCAAAGACTGAAAGGCAAGGAAGCATTTGTCTTAAACAATGTTTGGGCAATGAGAATATTTTCAAGTAAGAAAGCAATTTCTACAGGCCATTTGCTAAATGATGAAAATACCCATTGTTATACATTAAAAATATGAACACTTACATGCCAAATAGCTTAGTCATTAAGCATTCTATGTAATAATATTGATTATGCTGTGTTTTTATCTCTAACTTTACTTCTTTAAAGTAATTTTTCAATGAAATATAAACAAAAGAACTAAGCATTTCATTTTAAAATAGAATCAGGTAGGGAAAAAAGAAAAAGGCTTTGCTCAGCAAAGTAATAAGACTTTTCCCCCATATAGTTTATTAGCTATATTCTTGCTGACTTAATCCTTTCTTATATAAGAACATTTTTTCAACAATGAGAATAATATTTTAATACTATGATCTCTTTCTTAAAAATAATAACACTAGTCCAAATAAGCATGAGAAACAAAATTAATCATCCTATTTCTTTTTTTAAATCTAAGCAAAAGGAAAAAAGAACTCCAGTTAGTGGAGTAAGAGAAGTTTCTCAATAGGAGGTAAAGCAGAATCACATAGTCAATTCTATACATTCCATTGTGCTTGCTATTAAGCTAGCATTTCTCAACTTTAAATTCACATACCTTAGCTGGTTAACAGAACTGAGCCCCTTGATAGAAGTGAGAAGCTAGATCCCCTTGAAGAAGGGCCCAGCAACACCACCACAAGTATAAATGTTTGGCAAACTATAGTCCACAGGCCATCACATCTGTTTTTGTAAACAATGTTTTATTGTAATACAGCCACACTTATTCAAAATATATATTGTCTATGTTCAGTTTTGAACTATAATGACAGGGTTGAGTAGTTAAGACAGAGATTATATGGATCACAAACCCTAAAATATTTACCATCTGGACTTTTATAGAAAACAACATGCTGACCCTTGCTATAAATCTTCCAACTGTTTTTCAAAGGACAGGTGACATTTGCTAGGGTGACTGTGCACTGGAGAAAAGGAGCACCTAGACAACTCAGGAATTACCAGACACTCAGTTTGTATTAGTCAGTTTTCTGTTCCTTAGAACAGAATACCTGAAACTGGGTAATTTATAAAGAAACAATTTATTTCTACAGGTTTGGAGGCTGAGAAGTCCGAGGTTGATGGGCACATCTGGTGAGGGCCTTCTCCTTGGTGAAGACTCTCTATAGAATCCCATGGCAATGCAGGGTATCACAGGACAAGGACTGAGAAAAAGCGTACCTTGGTGAAGACTCTCTATAGAATCCCATGGCAATGCAGGGTATCACAGGACAAGGACTGAGCAAAAGCGTACGTCCGGCAATGGATCGCAACCCTCAGTGTTGCCCCCGTACCGGACCGGGACCGGCAACGGGATCGCAACCCTCAGCGTTGCTCCCGCGCCTCGCTCAGCCAGTGAGCGGGAACCGGTCTGTATGTGGGATCCGAACCCTCGGGCGGGAGCACCGCCGCGCTTCCCAAGCGGCGCACTATCCAGTGCGCCACCGGGTCGGCCCAAAAGCGTATTTCCACATGCTTTCTTCTGCTCCTTATAAAGCCCCCAGTCTACTCCCTGATAACTCATCAAACCATTAATCCATAAATGGATTAATCCATTCATGAGGGCAAAGTCCTCATGATGCAATCACCTCCCAAAGACCCCATCTTTCAAATACCATAGTCTGATTTCCCACCTTTTTAATAGTTACCATGGGGATGAAGCTTCAATGAGTTTGGGGGTGACATTCAAACCACAGCACACTTTACACAGGCACTAATTGCTTCAATGAGTTTTGGGGTGACATTCAAACCATAGCATACTTTAAAAAGACCCAAAACGCCATCATGATCCATCAGTTAAAGAGAGAGCTTAGAGTGATCAGGTGATAAAAGGGTTCTGGCTCAAGTTTAAATCTAAGTGGGACAGTATGTCCACAAATACAACCTGTGATTATTTTCCAGTTACTGGATTTATAACTGGAAGAGAAATATTTGGCAACTGGAAGAATTTACACATTTGGCTCTCTGACCCATGGAGTCAGGGTTATTATGCTAGGAAAGGCCAAATGAAAGCCCCCGCAACTTGCCCTTTCTTAACGGGGGATAAACCAAAAGGAATAATGCATCCCCCAAGGTAAGTGCAGAGATTGATGCCACCATCGAAGAACGATTATCGATTATCATAAATTTAATCAGGTTGTATTCCAATTGCAGTTAATGCTCCAGATGTGCTATCTTTAATGAAGCAAATCAACACAGCCTCTGAAATCTTATATACAACTACAAATTGGCAAATACTTTTGCCTCTATACCAGTCTGACAGACTATCAGAAGACATCTGCCTTTGCCTGACATGACCAACATATACCTCACAGCTATAGTAGCTATAGTATAGTGCTCTTCTGCTATCTACCATATCATAATTCACAGAAACACTAGTCTTTTTTTTAATAGTAAATATGTATTTGGTATTTATTCGGTAACGAGCAGCAGTCTAAACGTTTTATATGTATTATCTCATTAAATTCCCACAAGAGGTAGGCACTACTATTATCCACATTATAGTATTACAGAAACACAAGCAACAGAGAGATGAAGTAACTTGAGTAAAGAGTGGCAGAGATAGAATTTAAATCCAGGTGGTATAATTCTACATCCCCTTTGCTTAAAAGGATCCACTATACTAGTCTGGTGAAGAGAAGAGCTACTTTATGCATATATCCATTTGTCTGTTGACAGGTATTTGGCTTGTTTCCATCTTTTGGAATATGAATAATGTTGCTAAGAAGACTCATATGTAAGTTTCTGTGTGGACTCATATTTTCATTTCTCTTGGCTATATATCTGAGAATCGAATTGCTGGTCATATGGTAAGTCTATTTTTAACATTTTGAGGAACTACCGAACTGTTTGCCAAAGTGGCTTTATCTATCTACAGTCTCAACATTGGTGTTTGAGGTTTCCAATTTCTGCACATTCTCATCACCACTTGTTAATATGTCTGTTTTATTTTGTCAGAGATAGTGATCATTTTGACATCACACAGAACCACTGATCTGCAATGCTTATTGTAAGTGATGAGGAGGAAGTATAAAGTTCTTTGTAAGACAGATGTAAGACAGAAGATAAGAAATAAAACCCACAAAAATGAAGGGGCCACCTCCTAATTAAGGTTTCTTGGGGTCCAACAGTCTGGGGCTTGTCAGAATAGCCTCTTCAAGGTGAATGACAAGTTACTGTCCTTGAAATATATACTACTAAAAGAGGGGTCACAAAGCTTAACAAGCCTTTGTGGATTTTGCACCAGTACTACAAGTCATTTACTAAGTAACGTATTAGGCTACCATTTTTAAGTTGGTATCACAGCGAAAGAAGGTTCTGCAACAAGTCCAGGCTTGTAGTATAAGCTGCTCTGCCACTTGGGCCTTATAACCCAGTATTATCAATTGTCTGGAACTACTGCTAAGCCTCAACAGTAAAATCATAGCACAAATTTTTAGGGGTTTAGAACAAAAACATGCTATGTTCTAAAGATCATTATTCTTTTCAGAAACAGATCCTGGATTGCTACTGAGTTTTGATAGAGATTAAATGTCTAATCATCCATGATGAACTGAATGACTAAAAGACTGAAGGAAGAAGGGTCCTGTTCTTTCCTGTTTGCAGCAAAGGTTTTCTGCCTTAGGCATGGCAGTTGACTCCATAATATCAGTTGGTTCCACCAAAGATTTTTCTCCAGCCATAGAACCGTCTTCATTAGACCTCCTCTTAAACACCATCACCCACTGGCCTTCTTCCTCGATGTCTGAACAAAAAGCCATAGGATTCCTCCTCCAAGATCTTTAGGCAAGAACACCAGCTGGGCAGTGACCTTCTTATGAATTCTGTAGGGCTCCCTCCAATCTTCTAAATTGTAATAATCCACCCTCATTACTTTCTGACCCCAGCCCTCTGCATGGTAGATGCTTCCTGCAGTGCTTGCTTCCTCTGCAAGACTTTTGTGCCTTTTCAGTCTTCAGTAAAATAATTGCTGTGGTTTCTGTTTTTGACTAGATTCAAACTGATGTATCTATTGCATTTCAGCCCACTCGCTTGTAAAGTCTATAAGGCAGAAACCATAATTACTTTGTTCATCCAGCAATTAAACACTGAGAACGAATAAATCTTCTCA
This sequence comes from Galeopterus variegatus, assembly GCF_000696425.1. NCBI lineage: Eukaryota > Metazoa > Chordata > Mammalia > Dermoptera > Cynocephalidae > Galeopterus > Galeopterus variegatus. Next base: position 84,745 of record NW_007726259.1, on the reverse strand, counting down.
ACAAATCTACAAGGTAAGCACTTGTATTGTGGACATTTTACAGATGAGGAAGCTGAGACAGAATAAGTAACAAGACCAAAGGCAAGTAAGTAGTGGAATTGGGATTTGGTTCTGGGCAGTTTTGGCCAGTAACCAATGTTCTTAACCACTATACATACTGCCAAGTTTACTGTAAGAGACTTGTTACCAAAAACTCTACAAATAAAAGTTGTGACTTTGTTGTGTTCTTGCTGTCCGGGTGTTTAACAGTTTATGTTAAACAAATAAGTTAAATATATATGCATTTTTTTTTTTTAAAAGATGACCAGTAAGGGGATCTTAACCCTTGACTTGGTGTTATCAGCACCACACTCTCCCAAGTGAGCCATGGGCCGGCCCTCCTAAATATATATGCATTTTAAAAGGGAAAAATTAACGGGAATTAGAATCAAACAAGAAATGAGTCACATAGTTAGTTGGACTTTCACAGTGCAGCAAGCAACAGGTAGAACTATAGGCACAGCAAGAAAGGAATATAAACTTTTTAATCTATTTTAATTAACACAACAAAAATGATAGCAAACATAAATGTTTATGATGTACCAGGTTCTAGTCTAACTATTTTACTAGCTCATTTAATCCTCACAAATGTCTTATGAGGCCAATTCCTATTTTATTGATGAAAAACCTGAGGCATAAAAAAAAGTAAGGAGCTCAAAGTCACACAGCTAGTAAGGAGATTTCAGCCTAGGCAGTCTAGCTTTAGGATCTATGCTTTAAACTACTATGCTACACAAATAGTAAGTTTATATCATTCACTATAAGTCACTGACACTGTTTGAGTTCGCAATTTCCAGAATACAGACTACCTTTGTAATTCTTGCTTTTGACAATGACCATGATTTTTTGTTGAAGATTACTTAGCATAAAGCCACAATATTTTTAAAACAATAAATAGCTCTCAGATGAAAATCTATATTGTATGTCTTTAAAACTCAACACAATATAAATTGCTAAGATATACAAAAGTTATTTTAGGCCATGATAAATCAGTGTTAACACATCTCAAATGTTCAGAAATGATAATTAGGGATGAAAAGAGAAAAGTTCAGATTTTAATTGCCATAAACAGGGCATTCAAATCAATACAATAGATTTTTCTATTTGTATTAAATTTCAATCTAACAGAAACCTATACTATTACCATTTTATTATAGCAGCTGAGTAAGACTCAAAACCATACCTGGAAAACCTAAGACATTATAAATTTTTTTAAAAAATGCAGACATATTCAAAGATTAGGATTTATATTATACCTCTCAAGGCATTTGACTACATTTTAGGCTTTGTGGAAATATTTGGAAGTGCAATCAAAAAAAGAAATTAGCTGTTTCATGGTATTTTAATATCTTAGTCCCATACTTCATTGGTACATGCTATTATTCTTAAGATTCAGAGACACAGCCACTCTCCTTTCAAACTATTACAGGCATATTTCTTATTATGCTCTCTAATATACTGAGTTGCTATTAAGCTTTAGATATAAACTCATTTATTTAGTGAAAGCCGCTATAATGTATAGCATTCCTTACAAGAAGAAAAGCATATTACTCTAGCTAATTGAATAATACATGTTTTATGTAATAGTTACCACATTATATTTCATATTAAATACCCTATTTTTGAAAACTGAAACCCTATTACATAAATAATGTACCTACACTGATGTAACTTGCATATTCCTATCTGAAAATCACTTTAAACAGTGACATTCTGATATGTTTTAAAGATGCACTAGAATGAAAAGTAATTCCATTTTTTAGAAAATCTATGTCAGAAGACATAAATAGGTTAAATTTTAAAAGAACAAAATATATTTAAAACATACTAAGAATAAAAGTAAAACTGAGATGACAAACTACTAAACTGAATTACATTTTTCTGTATTTAATTACTATGGACAACTGCAAGAAAAAATATCATATTTTACTATTTACTATCTAGAGAAATGGGCATTCTATTTTCAGCTCAATGACGCTTTGGGGTGCTGCTAAGAACTAAGACCTATAAGAGGCAAAACTAAATGATTTTTCAAAACTCAATGAAACAATCAAGAAAAACACATAACAGCCTATACTCCTTAACCAAATATTCTAAAGATAGTATTAGGCAAAACAGAAGATCTCGTAATGAAGTAATTTTACAAATTTTATTCCTCTTTAAAGTCTTATTTTCCAAAGAACCATATTCATCTGTGTATTCCTCAGCCTCCACTATTTTAGAAGTGAGGTGGTCTTCCTTAAAGCACATCCAGAAGAATATATCAAGCCTACACCCAGCTTGCAAGATTATTGATGTATAGGTTCCACACTTAACTGTCAACCTAAAATATCTGTACACCAGACAGTTTGTCAGGAAAGACAGTCTTGAATTTACTACTTATCAATATTTTCAAACACTTAGATAAGAGAAATAATATTTTTGGAGACTTAAAAAAATCATTCATGGGGCCGGGCCGGTGGCACACTGGATAGTGCGCCGCTTGGGAAGCGCGGCGGCGCTCCCGCCCGAGGGTTCGGATCCCACATACAGACCGGTTCCCGCTCACTGGCTGAGCGAGGTGCGGGAGCAACACCGGGGGTTGCGATCCCGTTGCCGGTCCCGGTCCGGTACGGGGGCAACACTGAGGGTTGCGATCCGTTGCCGGACACGGAAAAAGACAAAAAACAAAACAAAACAAAACAAACAAACAAACAAACAAAAAAATCATTCATACATGAGTGTATGTGGATGTGTGTGTGCATTCCCCCTATTCCGAAAAAAGAGTGTAAAATTTATCTATCCTTGGATTAAGATCAGACCAATACAGAGCTAAATACCTATTGGGGAGGACAAGATAATTGTTTTAATAATTTTTTGCCATCAGTTCCCAAAGACAAATTAAGTCACAAACATTTAAGAATATAAAATACCCCATTTTTTGAACACTAACACCCATATGCCTTATTAAACCCCTTTTTTTTACTTAGGATACACCACACCGCACAGTATCTTTTCTTGAGAATGTGTAGTCTCTTACACTATTTTCATCTATAGAGTCTGGACTCCTAACTGATAACACAACGTTTGTTCCATTAGCTACAAAAAACCATATCTGTGTTTTACCTTTGACAAGTAAAAATAATTTCATGGCATGCACTGGTAAACTTTAATCTTTTTGCTAGCATTATTTCTCTTCCTAATTTCCTTGATTAAGTATTTATTATTTTGTTGCAATGTATTTACTTTGATAAGATGCCTTAAAAATTTGTAGAACAAAGTTAAATAAAACAACGCTTTGGAAAAACAATAAAAATATTCATGCTAGAGCATTTTTAATTCTAAAACAGTAACCAATAAAGTCATGAAAGGAATAAGTGAAAAAATTAACACTTAATGAACATTATGAAAAATCTTAACGAAATTCAACAATTAAAACCTTACCCTAATAAAGTATGGATAAATGTTTGCTATGCAAATGCAAACATGAGGCAGTTTTCTTCAAAATAAAAAACTTATTTCAATACATTTAACTATAATACCAATGATCATACCTTACATTTATAATTCGACAGGATTATTTTTGAGTAAAACCTATTCTCACATTTATAGTTTAGCAAAGTTCACTTTTATATTAACTATATTCTTTTAAAAAAAGAATTTAAGATTAAAATTAGTAAAGTTTAAAGAATGCTACAAAATGTTAGCTATCATAGGTCAAAGGCATGCGTAATTTGCGAAAATGAAATAGATGTATAAGTAAATATGTAAAGTATACTGTAAAATAAAGTATTTTACTTTCTTTTTTTAAAGTATTATAAAGCATATGTAAAATGTCCTGTAAACAGCTAAGCTTCATACAAATAGTATTATTACATGCAAAAATAGTGGGAGAACAAAATGCACACTTACCCTTCTCCTCCCATCCTTGTTATCTTTAGGCGAAAGTCCACAGAATTCAGACTAGGAGGCTTCCATTTCAAAATATCATCACATCGACCAGGTTTATATTTCTAAAGTGAATTAAATGATGACAATAGTTAATATGAAGCTAAAAAATTAAAAATTCAATTTATTAAATATAACATTACTTTTATTAAGCAAAATTACTACTTTTCTGAACATAATTTTTATCTTCAACCAACAAATGAGGCTAGATGTCTACCAGCTTCTTATTGATAGCCTTTCTCCTTTTCCTACCAAAGACATGTAGACCCTTATTTGTGACAAATCCAGAAAGAAAAAAAAAACCAGTTATTCTATCCAATATTTCTATAACTTTAAAGGAAACTTGATAATAAAAAAATTGGTTTTTCTTGTTCAGCTTTACTGAGGGATAATTTACAATGAATATAATTAAACGATGGATTTTGACAAACATATACAACCATGTAACTATCACCAAAATCATGATACGGACCCTTTTTAATGACCAAAAAAAGTTTTCTCCTGACATTTGCAGTCAATACCCTCCCCCAACTCTCCAGCAATGGTGATCTGCTTTCTATTGCTATAGTTGTACCTTTTCTAGAATACATAAGAAATACTTAGCATAAAGTTTTTGAGATGTATCTATGTTGCTGCATGTATTAGTAGTTTGTTCCTTTTTATTGCTGAGTAGGATTCCATTGTATATACATACCGTAAATTGTTTATGCATTTACAAGTTGATGGATATCTGGGTTATTTCCAGTCTGGGGCTATCATAAATGATGCTGCTCTGAACAATTGTGTGGACATGTTTTCATACTTCTTAAATAAACACCTAGAAGAGTGGAATGGTTGTGTCTCATGGTAAATGGATGTTTAACTTTGTAAGAAATTGTCAAACTGCTTTCCAAAGTGGCTGTAACATTTTCCAATCACCCAGCAACGTATGACAGGTCCATTTGTTCCACATCCACCCTAGAGCAAGGCATTGTCAGTCTTCTTAATTTTAGCCATTCTAAAGTGTGTGTCTCATAAAGGTAATTTGCATTTCTCTAATGACAAAACATGTTGAAGAATTTTTTCATTTGTTTATTTGCTATCTCTATACCTTCTTGGTGAAATGTCTGTTCAAATCTTTTACTCCTGTTTTTACTGAGCTGTTTGTCTCATTACTGACTTTTGAAAGTGTTTATATATTCTGGACAAATAGCCTTAGTTGGATATATGTACTGCAAATATTTTCTACCAGTCTTTGGCTTTCCTTTCCATTTTCTTAACAATTTTAAACAACAAAGTTTTTTATTTTAATAAAGTAGAAATTATCCATTTTTATATTATATAATTTGTGCTTTTTGTGTCCTCTTTAAGTGATTTTTTCCTAATCTAAATCTAAACATTTTCTACCATGTTTTCTTAGAGAAATTTTATAGTGTTAGTTCTTATTTTTATACATTATGATCCATTTCAGGTTTATTTATTTATGTGATATGAAGTAAAAGACCAGGTTCACTGGCAAATAGATATCAAATTGATCCAGCACCATTTGTTGAAAAGATTACCCCTTCCTGATTGAATTGCCCTGGCATCTTTGTCAAAAATCAATTGTGTATAGATATAGATATATTTCTATTCTCACTAATTTGTCACACTGACATATATGGAAAAATCCTGTTAACAGCACACTGTCTCAATTACTATTGCTTTATAAGTTTTCAAAACAGATTGTGTTGTACTCTAAAACTTTATTCTTTTCAAACACTTTTAGCTAATGTAGCATTTACATTTCCACATAAAGTTTAACATCAGCTTGTCAATTTCTTTTTTTTTTTTTCCTTTTTGTCTTTTTTCGTGTCCGGCAACGGATCGCAACCCTCAGTGTCGCGCCCGTACCGGACCGGGACCGGCAACGGGATCACAACCTTCGGTGTTGCGTCCGCACCTCGCTCAGCCAGTGAGCGGGAACCGGTCTGTATGTGGGATACGAACCCTCGGGCGGGAGCGCCGCCGCACCCCCAAGCGGCGCACTGTAGCAGTGCGCCACCAGGCCAGCCCCAGCTTGTCAATTTCTATAAAAAATAAAGCTGCTGGGATTTTAATTAGGATTGCATTGAATCAACAGATTAGGAGAGCGATGACATCTTAATGAATCTCTCCATTTATTAAGGTCTCCTTAAATTAATCTCAGCAATCCTCTATAATTTTCAGTATACAGGTCTTGCACAACTTTTGTTAAATTTATTCCTAATAATTTAATATTTTTGCTGATATTATCAACACAAACATTCAGCCTTGTTTCCAAACACCAGCAGTGGCATTACAAAAACACAAAATTTCAAAAATTAAGGAAATTAATAAAAGCATGTAAAAAACACAAAACAGCTAGGAATAAATTTAACCAAGGATGTGAATGATCTGCATACTGAAAACTATAAAACATTAAAGATGACCTAAAAACAGAGAAACATCACATGTTCATGAATACAAAGAACACAAAAAATTCATCTTAATACTATTAAGATGTCAATACCACTCAGAGCAATCTACATTTTCAACTTAATCTCTATAAAAATTCCAAAAGCCTTACAGAAATAGAAAAGCCAAGCCTCTAATTCATATGGAATTTCAAGGGGCCCTGAAGAGCCAAAACACTTTTGAAAAAGGAACAAAGTTGTAAGACTCACACTTTCCACTTTCAAAACTTAACTACACAGCTATAGTGCTCAAAACAGTGCTATGCTGGCATAAGGACAGACATATAAACCAATGGAATAGAATTAAGAGTACAGGGGCCAGCCCATGGCTCACTTGGGAGAGGGTGGTACTGACAACACCAAGTCAAGGGTTAAGATCCCCTTACTGGTCATCTTTAAAAAAAAAAAAGAAAGAAAGAATTAAGAGTACATAAATAAACTTAGACATCTACAGCCAATTTATTTTTTACAAGGGTGCCAAGTCCATTCTGTGGGGAAAGAATACTCTCTTCAAGAAATAGTGCTAAGACCGCTGGATTTCCACAAGCAAAACAATGCAGTTGGATGCCTACCTCACACCATATACAAAAATTGACTAAAAATGGATCAACAATCTAAATATAACAGCTAAAACTATTAAAGTCTTAGCATAAAACAGGAGTAAGTCTTCATGACTTTGGGTTTAGCAATGGATTTTTATATTTGACTCCAAAAGCATGAGCAACAAGAGAAAAAATAAATAAGTTGAACTTCATCAAAATTAAAAACCTTGGCGTATCACAGGTCATTATCAAGGAAGTAAAATGATAACATACAGAATGGGAGAAAATGTTTGCAAATTATATATCTGATAAGGGTTTAGTATCCAGAATATATAAAGAACTTCTTCAACTTAACAACAAAAAGACAAACAACCCAATTTAAAAAGTCAAAAGACTTGAATAAGCATTTCTCCAAAAAGATATAATGATAAATAAGCACATGAAAAGATGCTCACTATCATTAGCCATTAGGGAAATACCGATAAAAATGAAAATGAGACACCACTTCACACCTACTAGAATGGCATAAACAAAAACAGAAAATAACAAGTGTTGGTGGGGATGTGAAGAAATCAGAACCTGCATATATTAACAGTAGAAATGTAAAATGGAGCAGCTGCCATGAATAACAACTTGACAGTTCCTCACAAAACTAAACACAGAATTACCATATGACCCAGAAGTTCCACCCCTACAAACATACTCCAAAAAACTTAAAACAGCTATTCAAACAAACATTTGTATGTCAATATTAATTGCAGGATTATTCACAAAAGGCAAAAGGTGGAAACAACCCAAGTTTCCATCAACAGATGAATGGATAAACAAAAGGTGGTATACACAATGAAATATTATTCAGCTATAAAAAGAAATGAATTTCTGATACATGCTACAAAATGGATAAACCTTAAAAACATTAGGCTAAGTGAAATAAGCCAGACACAATATGACAAATACCATATGATTCCAATTATATGAAATATCTAGAACAGGCAAAATCATAGTGACAGAAAGTAGACTACAGATCACCAGAGGCTAGATGGTGGAAGGAAAGGGAAGTTATCGCTTAGCGGTTACAGAATTTCTGTTTGAGGTGTAAAGTTTTGAAAATACATGGTGGAGATGATTGTACAACATTATCTATGTAATTAAAGAGACTGTGGGGTAAAAAATTTAAATAAGTGTTTTGTGAGTATTTATTGTGTTTTTACCATTACAGGTTCCTAATATACATAATATGTAAATATGAATAAATCATACTAATCAATATATTTATATGTTCACATTATACATGTACCCTAATTGGAATGCATTTTATTTAACACAATCAAAATTTACTTGAATTTCTTTATTGTATATATTTAAGTTATACAGCATGATGCTTTGATAAGCATATATAAAGTGAAATGATTACTACAGTCAAGCAAATTAATGCACCCATATCCTCACACAGTCACCAAGTGTATGTGTAAGAGTATCTGAAACCTACTCTCTTAGTAAATTTCCAGTACACAAGACAACGTTATTACAAAAGACAATATAGCTGTTGTGCTGTACCCTAGACCTCCAGATTTATTCACCATACATAACTGTAATTTTGTGCCCATTGACCTAATATCCACCCACTCCCCACCCCTTGTAACCACTGTTCTATACTGTTTCTATATATTTGATTTTTCAGATTCCACATATAAGTGAGACCGTGCACTATTTTTCTTTCTGTGTCTAGTTTATTTTGCTTAGCACAATATCCTCCAGCTCATTCCATGGCAGGATCTCCTTCTTTTTAGAGTCTGAAAAACACTCCATTGTATGTATATACAACAATTTTTTAAATCCATTCATCCTCTGAAAAACATTTAGATGGTTTCCATATCTGGGTTATTGTGAATAATGCTGCAATGAACAGGGGAGTACATGTATCTCTAAAAGGTACTAATTTCATTTCCTTTGGTATATACCCAGAAGTGGGACTGCTGGATCATATAGTAGTTCTACCTTTAATTTTTTGAGGAACCTCCGTACTGTTTTCCATAATGGCTGTACCAATTTACATTCCCACCAACAGTGTACAAGGGTTCCCTTTTCTCCATACCCTAGCCAACACTTGTTATCTCATCTTTTTTATAACAGCCATCCTAATAGGTGTGAGGTGATATCTTACTTTGCTTTTGAGTTGCATTTCCCTGGTGATAAGTGATATTGAGATCTTTTCATATACCTGTTCGCTATTTTTATGTCTTCTTACTTAAAATGTCTATTTGGTTCCCTTGCCCATTTTTCAATTGGGTTACCTGGTTTTATGCTATTGAGTTGTGTGAGTACCTTAAATACTATGGATATATTAGCCTCTTATTGGATACATGGTTTACAAATATCTTCTCCTTATCTGTAGGCTACCTTTTCATTTTGTTGACTGTTTCCTTTGCTGTGCAGAAGCTATTTAGTTTGATGTATCCCATTTGTCTATTTTTGGTTTTGTTTCCTGAACTTTTGGTGTGATAGCCAAAATATCACTGCCAAGACCAATATCAAGGAGCTTTTTCCCCCTATGTTTTCTTCCAGTTTTATAGTTTCAGATTTTACATTTTAGGTCTTTATATTGAATTTATTTTGGTGAGTGGTATAAATATTGATAGCCAAAATATCACTGCCAAGACCAATATCAAGGAGCTTTTTCCCCCTATGTTTTCTTCTAGTTTTATAGTTTCAGATTTTACATTTTAGGTCTTTATATTGAATTTATTTTGGTGAGTGGTATAAATATTCAATTTCATTCTTTTGCATGTGTATATCCAGTTTTCCCAGTGTTTATTAAGCTGTTTATTAAAAACTGTTTATTAAAGACTGTCCTTTCTCCATTGTGTATTCTTGGTGCACTTGTCAAAAATCAGTTGACTATATAAGCTTGGGTTTATTTCTGGGCTTTCTATTCTTGTCCATTGGCCTACGTGTTTTTATGTACATACCACATTGTTTTGATTATATACCTTGGTATATAATTTTAAATCAGGAAGTGTGACGCCTCCAACTTTCATTCTTCTTTCTCAAAATTGCTTTGATTATTTGGGGTCTGTTGTGGTTCCATACAAATTTTAGAATTATTTTTCCCAGTTCTGTAAAAAGTGCCATTAGTGCTTTGATAGAGATTACACTGAAATTTGTGTGTCACTTTTAGTATGAACATTTTAACAATGTTAATTCTCCCAATCTATTAACATGGGATATCTTTCCATTTATTTGTGTCTTCTTCAATTTCCCTCATCAATGTTTTATGGTTTTCAGTGTAAAGATCTTTCACCTCTGTTTAAATTTATTCCTAGGTATTTTATGCTTTCTGATGCAATTGTAAATGGGATTGTTTTCTTCATTTTCTTTTCAGATAGATTGTTACTGGTCTAAAGAAATGCAACTGATTTTTGTATGTTGATTTTGTATCCCACAATTTTGCTGAATTTGTTTATTAGTTCTAATAGCTTTCTTGTGGAGTTTTTAGGGCTTTCTACTTATAGGATTACATCATCCATCTGCAAACAGAAATAATTTTACTGCTTACTTTCCAGTTTAGATGACTTTTATTTCTTTTCCTTGCCTAACTGCTCTTGCTAGTACTTCTAGTATTATGCTGTATAGAAGTGGCAAGAGAGGCCATCCTTGCCTTCTACCAGATCTCAGAGGAAAAGCTTACAGTTTTCCCCCACTGATTATGATGCTAGCTATGGTGTTTTCATAAATGGCCTTTATTGTGTTGAGGAAATATTCTTCTGTACTTATCCTGCTGAAAGTTTTTATCATGCTGAACTTGGCCAAATGCTTTTTCTGCATCTGGTGAGGTGATCTTGTGTTGTTTTATCTTTCGTTCTGTTAATGTGGTGTAACATACTGATTGATCTGCATATGTTAAAACCAACCTTACACCCTAGAGATGAATCCCACTTGGTGGTTTTAAATGTATTTTTGGGTGGCTTAAGGACAGATTATAGAGGAATGAACACTGTAAGCCTTGAAGAATGGGTAATATTCACTCATGCAGATTCACAGCATGAAATAAATATAAGCAAACAAAAAGGAGTAGAATACATAGGATTGTCTTAAGAGGAGACAAGTAGGTTACTTCAACAAAGGCACTAGGATGAGTGGGGCCATACTGTAAGGAAGAAACTTAGGAAGGAAGAACTGCTAAGTGTCCTCATTACTAATTTCTTTTTTAATATGCAGGTTAAACTGCATTGACAGATTTTTATGAATTTGGAAAAAACTGCAAAAACCCTAGTCACAGAATCGCTTATTTCAAAGAGAAGTCCATATAATAACAATTTAGTATAACTTAAACTTTGCTAAGACAAACCGTTAGAGTTGAGACAGAATACCTTTTATCTGTAGCACATTTAAGAACATCATATACACTATTTTCCCCAAGTCTTTTGCTTAAACATGAATATAAAACCCAAGATATAATTTTCAGTGAAAATTTTCATCTGCATATTTGCCCTGAAATGTTCATTCAGGTAACATATATACTTCAGGATGATCACAAATAAATCTCTCTAGACTTGCTTTGAATATAAATTTTTTAGAAATGTTGAAAATGCAAAATTTTCCACTTGTCAGCTAATTAATAAAAAGAATCTGATAAAATATACTCATTTTCCTAATAAAGCATATATAACAGAAATGCCACAAACCTTGCAGTAACAGTGGCTCACAATGGTAGTGAGGGGTCGAGAAGAGTAAGGAAAGAAAGGAGTGTCGGCAAGGGAAAGTGGGCTGAAAAAAAAAAATAGCCTGTGTAGTTTGAAAAAGGTTATGCCCATCCCACCCCACTGGCAACCTCTGCCAAGGGAATTTCATATTTATAGACAATATCATTTACTTCCGTTCCCTATTTATTTATATAAGTGACTGACTGTGAGGCCACTTAGAAACCAACAACAATTTAAACTATTAAATTTACGAAAGTTTAATGAAGGTACAGTTTTAAAACTTACTTCCGTTCCCTATTTATTTATATAAGTGACTGACTGTGAGGCCACTTAGAAACCAACATCAATTTAAACTATTAAATTTACGAAAGTTTAATGAAGGTACAGTTTTAAAATATCTCATAATAGGTACCTAATGACAAATTCTAAAAAGTACTTTAATATGTAATTTTATTTGTATAATAAATATTAAATATAATTTACATTCTCCTCTCTAGAAATCAAGACTCAATCTTGTCTAATGAGAAAATAGCACATACTAGTAACTCTTCTGTTTTTACACAGCAATAATTCAGAAACTTAAGTTATTCCACATTTCACTGTATACCAAACCATTTATATTACTTTGAAATACTAGACTTCATATTATTAGGAATTTCAAAGCACTTTTATAAAAATTAATAAGATGCATAATAAATTTTAGAAAATGGTATTTTTTAAATACTGTAGTTCCCAATTACTGAATGTAGATTCAACAATGACATAGATTCCATGAATAAAATGTACTGAAATACCCATTAGAATGTAAATTCTACTTCAACAAAAATCTTATGAATTTTGTGACTATAAAACACCTAGTAAAATGTTCAAGTCTTGATAAAGAATGAAAATAATAAAAAGTAAAATTTAAAACTTACTATATCCCAATACAAAGAAATGATAAATGTTTGAGGTAATAATGCAGAGGAGACCAGTGGGTGCCAGGGTTTTGGGAGAGGGGGAAAGGGGCAGGGGGAAGGAGGGAGGGATGAATAGGTGGAGCACAAAGGATTTTTTAGGGCAGTGAAACTATTCTGTCTGATACTATAATGGTGAATACATTTGGCAAATCCCATAGAACTGTACAATATAAAGAAGGAACCCTAATGGAAACATTAGTTAATAAAAAAGTATTAGTGCTGGTTCATAACTGTAACAAACGTATCACACTAATGAAAGGTATCAAAATAAGAGAAACTGTAGGGGGGAGGGGTGGGGTATAAACTGCACTCTGCTCAATTTTTCTGTAAAACTAAAACTGCTATAAGAATAAAGTCTATTACTTAAAAAATACTTACTATAAAATATTTGTCTCAGGTGTATTTAAATTTATTTTTAAAATAGAATATTTGAGATTATAAAATAAGTTAAAATAGCACTATTTATGAAAGAGTATATATCTCAATCACTATCAAGAGAATTCTTTTTTCATGATTATCAAAATAACAAGGGCAAAGATATAATATAATATGGACACTTAAGCCTTTTAAAAGTACTTGTCAAACATGAAATACAAAATCTTGCTGAACTATAAACAATGATACAAAAACATTCTTTCAAGCTACATGTTCTAGTGTATAATTAGAAAGTAATGCATTTTAATTTCACTAAATTCACCAGCATGTATCTAGATTAACATAATTATCAAAACTATATTTAACTGATAAATACAATACTTAGTTCTATTGATATCAATCTGATTTTAACAGGTGTGCTGTAAAAAAACAAACAAAACTGGAGCTAGCTTATGTCTGAGCACAATTACCAATATAGCCTAAGATATCCACTGCCATCTTTAAAAAAAAAAAAAAAGGTAGTGAATGCAAACGTCAAGCAACAAAGTAAGATGTTTAGAAAAGTGTTTACCAAATGAGATTATCACTTGGCTTAGAGGTAAGGATGGCCACATGCCAAAGAGAAGTCCCTAAAACTAGAGAGAAAACTAACTGGAGGTATAAGTGATATACTTGTGTAAAGTAGTGGTTCTCAGCTAGAGGCTGTTTTGTCTCCAGGGAATATTTGGCATTATCTGGAAACTGTTTCCGTTGAAAACTGGGGAGTGGAGGTGATGCTACTGCCATCTACTGAATAACAACTAGAGATGCTGCTAAACATCCTACCATGCACAGGGCAGCTGCCCCACCACAAAGAATTATCCAGCCCAAAGTGTCAATTGCGCCAAGGTTAATAAACCCTTAAATTAATGAAGCTAGAAGTAATAACAACAAAGAGGGTGAGATATTTAGTCCCTCTTTACCTCTACTAACTTAATGATTTTAAGCATGTTCAAAGTGTGAGCTTCATCTATCTCATTTGTAAAAATGCAGTAATAGCATTTTGCTTGCCTAAAACAGGACATCTAGACCAGCAATAACTAAAATGCCTTGCAGCCCTATGTTATTGTATGATTTCCACTCATAAAACGTGAGTAGTTATGCTATTAGAATATATTTCCAGGCCCTACAGTGAAACTTGAGGCATAATGCCCTCTTCACAAGGATCACATCTGAAGCTAAGGAAGATCCCTGCCCTCGCTGTAATATTAGTTTTATTATGTGCTGGTGTTCTAATATTGAATTTTAAAGAAAACTGATGAAATCCTAGATGGTAATGTTACTAGAGAGTAAAACAATGGAATTAATTCTGAACAATACACGTACTTCAAGCATCTATTCTCTGCCTTCTTTTTACTATTATTCACTATATAAAATTCACTCCCTTAAAACTCCAAATATACCAACAACAAAAATTATTCCCAAATCTTCATCTTTAATCCTAATTTTTCTCCCAAGAACATCTAGATACTCATTTTCAAACATAAAAGTGTGTCAAGCACAGGCCTCCTCATTAATGTCCTGAAGAAAACCTAGAATTTCAAATCTAAAACTGAATGATTTATATTCTTAAACAAAAAATTTGTTCCTTTCCATTCTGATTTCCATTTTTGATTAACATGAAGCTCCTAATCAGGCAGGTTCAAAACTTCTGAATCATCTTCAGTGCAATCTTTATCACTTCCATATTTCATTACTTCCATATTTCATTACACTCCATTACTTTTTCACCCAGGCTACTGTGATAATCCTATTATCAACAGGCCCTATTAAATATATCTGATCCTGAATACATATGGTTAGATGGCTTACTGAAAGGAAACAGGCTTCTCAACCTTACAACCAAAGACCTCCCCGACATACCTAGCCTGATTTGTCCTCTCTAATTTTGTCTCCTACTATGCCCCTTACATAGAATAACAGACACTGATAATTTCTAATTGCAACATTTGCTAAGTTTTTGTTTTCCACCAGTCACTGGTTTGAGGTCAATCAAATCATTTTATTCTTAGAATAGCTCCATGAAGTAGGTGAATGAACATAACCCCCCCTTTGTCATGAATCAAAAAACTGAGGCACAAAGAAGGTAGGTAACATGTACAGGTAGAGTAGATATTCAAACCCGGGTACTTTTACTCCAGATCCTGAAATATGTACCAACTACTACATTATATGTACTAGGCCAATCAAAAGAGTTCAGACTATACACAAAAGTCAACTCAAAATAGATTAAAGATTTAAATGTTAACTTGAAACTGTAAAACTCCTAGAAGAAAACATTGGAAAAAACTTCTTGACATTGGTCTAGGCAATAATTTTCTGGATATGACACCAAAAGTTCAGGCAACAAAAGCAAAAATAAACAAGTGAGACAATATCAAACTAAAAATCTTCTGCACAGCAAAGAAAACCAATCAATAAAATGAAGAGGCAACCTAACAGTGTGGGAAGAAATATTTGCAAACCATATATCCAATAAGAGCTTAACATCCAAAATATATAAGGAAGGCATACAACTCAATATTAAAAATACAAATAACCAGATTTAAAAATGGGCAAAAGACCTGAATAGACAGTTCTCAAAAGAAGAAATTCAGACAGCTAATAGGTATATGAAAAAGTGCTCAGCATCTCTAATCATCAGGGAAATGCATATCAAAACCTCAATGAGATAGCACCTCATACTCATTAGAATGGCTATTATCAAAAAGACAAGAGATGAGTATAGTGAGGATATGGAGAAAAGGGAATCCTTGTACACTGTTGGTGGGAAAGTAAAATGGTACAGCTATTACAGAAAAGAGTAAGGAGGTTCCTCCAAAGACTGAAGATAGAACCACCATATGATCCAGCAATCCCATATCTGGGTATATATCCAAAAGTATTTAAAACAGGATCACTAAGAGACAGCTGCTCCCATGTTCACTACAGCCATTATTCACAATAGCCAAGACACAGGAACAATCTAAATGCCCTTGATAGATAAGTAAATAAAGAAGATGTGATCTGTACGGAATATTATTCAGAATTTAAAAAGAATGAAATCCTGCCATTTCCAACAACACGGATGGAGCTGGAGGGCATTATGCTAAGCAAACTAAGCAAGACATAGAAAGAGAAATACTGCATGATCTCACTTATATGCAGAATCTAAAATAGTCAAACTCAGGACGGCTGGCTCATTTGGGAGAGCATGGTGCTGATAACACCAAGACCATGGGTTCAGATCCCTATATAGGGATGGCTGGTTAGCTCAATAGGGAGAGCGTGGTGCTGAAAACACCAAGTTAAGATCCCCTTCCCGGTCATCTTTTTAAAAAAAAAATAGTCAAACTCACAGAAGCAGAGAGTAAGACTGTAGTTACCTGGGGCTGGAGGGAGGTGGGAATGGGATGATGTTGGTTAAAGGGAACAAAAATGGTAACTATGTAGAGGTGACAGATATGTTAATTAGCTGGAATGAGGTGATCACTTCACAATGTATATCAAAACATCAAGTTGTACAGTTTAAATACAGTATATAAAAATTTTATATGTCAAAAAACTTGAAGGGATAAATAAAACATTAATGATTGATAACTGGGGGAGGGGAGAAGTATGAGAAGAAGACTTTCTCCTAGGTATTTTTTAAGAATATGTTAAAATTTCTGAACCATGAGAATGGTTTATCTAGTTAAAAATTAAAATTAAAAATATACCATTGTATGGTTACCAGATGCTAGGGAAGAAAAGGGGAAAGGGAAAATGGGGAAAGATTAGCCAATGGGTACAAAATGACAATTAGAAGGAATAAGTTCTTGTGTTCTATTGCACAGTAAGGCGACTATGGTTAAGTTTTGTATATTACATAATAGCCAGAGGAGAGGCTTTTGAATGTTCTTGCCACAAAGAAATGATAAATGCATAAGGTGACAGATACACTACCCTGACCCAACCATTATATAACATATATATGTATAAAAACATCAAATTATATCCCATAAGTATGTACAATTACAATGTCAATTATAATTATTTAAATAGAAATAAATTTAATAATAATAATTTAAATAGTATATACCACCATAAAACATGATTTTAAAAAATATCAATGTTTCAATATTAAACATAAGTTATCAATACAGAACTGATTTTGTATTCTGCATATTTACCTTCTAGGAATTCACTGATTCTTTCATTTTTGTGAAGTCTTTATTTCCATATATTTGCCCTTTCTCTCTACCAATATAACATCATTAGCAATTGCTTTTAATTGTACAATAACATTATATATCTATATCCATAGAATGCTGATTACAAATTATTCATCTGTAGCTGTTTATTTTGTCAACAAAATTCAATGGAAAAGCAAATAGTCTATTTATTAAGAAAACTAGAAAATGATGTTCTCCTTTTTCTTCCTTACACAAAGCAAGCTAAGAATATTTTGCTTGCTCTAAAAGTTGAACAAAAAGAAATTAAAAATGAAGAAAATGTATTTTCTTTCTTGGTGCTTCAGTATTACAATTCCTTGGAAATTATTATATTTCTCAATAAAAAATAACACATTTTGGGAAAAGATAGGGTGACACTTTTCCAGTCTGCCAGGAAACAGAGCCCTTCTTCAACTGAAGACCTATCAAAATATGCAGGCAAATGTCATGGAAACAGAAGCTCTCACCATGGTAACATCCTTGCTACAAAGGAAAACCACTCTAATTCGTCATGTACTTCAAGACAAGACGTTAGACTAATTCCAATTTTCATTTTACAATCTATCCTTAACATTCAATATACCTGGGAGTAGTAAAGGTTTAATAATAACATTAATATTTCACAAGAATGCAATATTACACTCGAAGCTGATTCTAAATTTACATGCAAACTGATAAATGCCAGAGACATAAAATCAAGCTGACCCATCTTAGAGAAAATCAAGATAGTGATGAAAACATTAAAAAACAATTATATCACTACTGCTTGAGAGTAAATACTCTAAACTCAATATAGAAACAAATATATGTTTTACTAACCACAGCAGAGCTGGTGGATAAAACAAGAAAAGCCATTTCTCTAAAAATAAAACAAAAATAGTTTCAAGATTTTTATTTGAATTCAATCATTTTATTTTTATTCAATCATGGAACCCACTATATACAGTTTTGTTTTTACTTCATAGTGATAGATTGTTAATGGCATTAAAATTCTTGTCTAGAAACATAAGTGTTTCCAGATGATGAAAGTAAAATCAAAGATGATTTTAAAGATTAAAAATTAATTAATTCAATTATTACCACAAGTAAAAATTTAATATGCAACATAAATCACCATGAAAATTCTCTTGTAAAAGCTGGTAAACAAATAAGATTTAATTTTATTATCAGCTTTGTAAATTAAATTAAATTATCTAATAACTATCAAGTAAAAGATCTACTACCTATAGCATAATAAAATGTCGGATTGTCATTTTAAAATATTCATTTTTAAGTGACAAACCACAAAAGATTAGCAATTCAAAACGCCAATGAAATCACAGAACTGAAAACCATATAAACTGGAGTCTAATAAAACCTACTTGTTCTATGACATAGACTGATAAAAGAGATGGATAATTCTATTTGAAAATGGTTCTTTTTAAAAATAATGATTTCAGTTTGATGAAAGTTTGAACATTAAGCCTTAGAAATAATACAGGTATTTGAATATTCTTAGGATTCATTAAAAAAGGAAAGTATACACACACACACACACACACACACACATACATGTGTGTATATATATGATAAACAGCTATTTACTCAAAATATTTAAATATTTTGTCAAGTATAGCTCACATTTAAACTTTTTAAAAACACTGTGCTATAGACGGAATGCTTGTGTCCCCCCAAAAAACTCATATATTAAAATCCTCATCCCCAACATGATGGTATTAGGAGGTGGGGCCTTTGAGAAGTGATTTAGGTCAAGAGGTCTCTGCCCTCATGAATAGGATTAGCTCCTTTTTGAATGACCAGGAGAGCTCACTCACCCTTTCTGCCATGTGTGGATACAGCAAGAAGACAGCCACCTATAAACATTGAATCTGCCAACACCTTGACCCTGAACTTCCTAGCCTACAGGACTGTGAGAAATGAAATTCTGTTGTTCTAAAATTTTGTAACAGGATACCAAACTGACTAAGACACACTGTTTATGAATAATATAATTAAGCCACCTTTAAATAAAATCACATTAAAGTTATTTTTGTATCAACAGCAAAACACATGGGGAAACCAAAAGGCAGCATGTGATAAAGAAAAAAGTAAAACTAGCTCCAAATCTAATTTTGGTCTTTAACCTGAAACAAGGGGAAAACACTAGAGATTAAGGAAGAACACTGGATGTAGAATGAAGAAAAGACTGGAGGAAGACAAGAGTGATGATACTGCAGTGGTACAGGCAAGAGGCAATGAACAATAGGGTCGGATTAGAGGTGTGGCAGTGGCAGTAGGGAGAAAAAGGAACAATTAAAGAGATACTTAGAAGATAAGGCAAGACTTGGAAAGGAGGAATGGGAAAGGTAGCAAAGATAACAGATACATTTCTGATTTAAGTAAATGAGGTAGGAAATGCTAGAAAAGGATCAGTTTGTACATAGTGTATGTTTGCTTCTATGATTGTTTTGGAAGTAGAGAAAGAGTTCGGCTTTAGAATATACAGACAGTCCCTGACTTACACTGGTAACACTTAAGATTTTTCAATTTTTATGATGAGTTTATCAGGATGTAATTCCATAGTAAATCAAGGAGCATCTGGATTTGGGATTTTTTAACTTTACGATGGGTTTACCAGAGTATTAGATGAATTTTTAACTTAACGTTATTTTCAACTTAATAGTATTTTTAACTTACGATGGGTTTATCAGGACATAACCCAATTGTTAAGTTGAGGAGCATCTGTATTGTGTTTCTCTTGTTTTTGAGAAATTCAAAAAACAATATCAGGATAAGCAATCAGATAACCAAATATGGAGCTCATACAGAGATCAAAAGTCTGTAGGTTTACAGGAGAGAACTAAAGTCATGGGGATAGATGTGGTTCCAGGAGGAGAGTAGTGCATGAAAGAGAATGAAGGTCCAAGATACTGAGCTTTGGAAACTTCACTAGCTAGTACAGGAGAAAGAGCCTAAATGAGACAGAGAAGAAATAGCAAAAGACTAGCAGGGAATCAGGAGCATGTGGTATCATAATAGAAGCCACAGGAGAAAGCATTGCTGGAGTGAGTAGGACTGAAGCAATGTGAGACCTAAAACCACTTGGCTGTAAGCAAATTTTTCTTAGCATGAATTTCTCTGAGTTCCCTCTTTTCCCATGGTTATTTGATATTTTGAAACTTGTTTCAGAGCAAAATGACATTATTTACATAAATGTAAAGTTTTTTTCCAGTCAGCCTGGTGCTGCAGACCTGCAGTTAGACACGTACTATCCAGACCCTGAGAAACCAAGGAAGACATCAATAAAATTCTGCTGATTCTACCACTCCAGCACAGCCCTAAGATACCCCAAGGATGGGAACAGAAACAGACAGAGACTTGGCAAGGCCTTGCCCCTGGCTCCTTGCATGGAGCTCCCAGGGCTTATGTCCCCCTCCTTCCTGCGTTTTACTTCTCATGTTCCATTCCTTCAATCTCCTCTTTAAAACCCCCTCAATAAATCTGAATTGGGGAGATGGTTTTAGTCTGGCCATTCTTCAGGTTTACAGGAGAGAAGGGTTAGCCTAACACCTCTCATCAAGTCACAGTACTTCCAAATTAAAATTGACTTCCATTTTCATCAACATTTCACTTTTGAGTTGTTTTTGTTTGGAGGAAGGCAGTGAAACTTGTGTACAGTAACAAGATTTTGACAAGCTAAGCCAGGAGCCGAATGCCCTGGGGTAACAAATTTTGGCAAGCCAAGCTGGGTTTTGGGGCAGAATAACACTAGAGGATCGGAAAAAAGGGGGTGTCAGGAAAATAGAATAGTTTAATCAGGCCCCCTTGCCTTAGGTCCAGTTGGGTATGGTGCAGCACATTCTTTGTAAAAGAGTTGTGTGTGGCTGGAGTTAGTGCCCATGCGCAGCACCGCCACCTGGCTGGCGTTTACTGCCTCAGGTTCCACCCCGCATGGCCCATCCTCTCCAGCGTACAGCTCCAGTGAGCTTCTGCTGGGACAGCAGAATGGGCCAAGCAGGAGCAATGGCTGCAGCGGGCACCAACATGGCAGACCTGTAGGCCACGGAGGAAAGGGAAAGAGTTGTGTGGAGCAGCGGCCGGAACTGCTGGCTAGCAGAGAGCTTGCATCTAAAAATAAAGCATATTACTTTGCTGGCAGCTGCTCAGTTTTTCTTTGGACTTTGCTGGTAGCAGTTGAGTTTTGGGTTTCTCTTTGGACTGCCTAGCTCCTAGACATGTATGTGCAGAAATAAAGACTACTCTTTCTTCAACCAAGACTCCAAGGACTTTTTTTCCAGTTACCTAGCTCATATACCTGCATGTGAAGGGTTTGTGACCCAGTCTGGACAACAGGCTTGAGGAGTCTGTGAGCTCCAGACCTAGCCCTAGCTCTACACGGGGGCTGAAAAATTATCTTGATTGTGCAGTGAAGAGAGATCAGTGGCGACCTTTCAAAAAAGCAGTTGACTCAAACATCATTTACTTAGCAGGCAAAGCCCTTTGTAAGACATACTCTTATCTAGAAGTACAATACATAAAAGTAATAGATCAGGGCTGCTGTGATATAACAGAATGCTTATCTAGTAACCACTCCCTCCATGTGGTCACCTGAGGTACTTCACAGAAACCTAGAATTTTGGAGATGATCTTTTTGAAACCAGTGAACTAGATAATCCTGGAGGTATCTTTTTCAGCTCTGATTTTCTATAATTCTTTTTTTTTTCCTTTTTGTCCTTTTTTTACTGACCGGTAATCCTGGAGGTATCTTTTTCAGCTCTGATTTTCTATAATTCTTTTTTTTTTCCTTTTTGTCTTTTTTTTACTGACCGGTATGGGATCGCAACCCTTGGTGTCGCGCCCGTACTGGGGACCGGCAACGGGATCACAACCCTCGGCGTTGCGCCCGCGCCACGCTCAGCCAGTGAGCGGGAACCGGTCACCACATGGGATCCGAACCCTCGGTGGGAGCGCCGCCACGCTCCCAAGTGGCACACCCACCAGTGCGCCACCGGGCCGGCCCATCTATAATTCTGTAACTACAATTGAATCTACTTTGTGTGAATTGGGGCTTTCATTTCTCTGCATTTTAGTCAAAATCAGATACTGGTACATTTCTTTATAAATACAAAGAAATACCCTAAGCTTTATTTTCTTGATTAAACTAATTAATTTTGCTTTTCCTTTTTCTTATAAAAGTAATAAGTAAACTATGTGCAATTCTGGATGTGTTACATGGTTATGTCTCTAAAAATAGGATCAAAAGCTAAACAAACTTTCTTCTAGACTGATTTTGGGGGGGTTGTCCTTAATAGAATCATCATTTTAATAAAAGTACCTTTAGTATTATTCTTCAATATTTTGCCAGGATTCAAAACATTTTCTTTTATTAGTAGTACTAACATCTTCTACCTTTTATTCACCTTCAATCCACTCATTATAATTTATCTAACAGAGTAGAATTAACTTCTTTCTAACTACTTTTAGGTAACTAGTATCAAACATATTTAGGTCATGGAACTTTCGCACAAGTAGATGCGCCAAGAATCTTCTTGATCTTTCACCATTCATTTGCCTTTGAAATATTTCTGTGGTTCTAGAAAATGGATTACAGGTTAAAATCAAGCTTTTCCTACCCTTCACCAGGACTTCCTTTCCACTTTCTGTAGACACACTCTTTCAGATTGCTAGACTGGTCACTCAAAACATTCTCTTTCATGATTTACTTAAATTGTTGGCTAATGGGAGCTAACAGACCAAACACTGTACAGTGGGAAGTTTGGAGATTGTCTAATAAATGTGGTAGATTAAGCATGTGCATTTCTATCCACTTTGATTTAACTCACTAAAATGGGAGTTCAATACTTTTTTGAAAGATAGAAAGTAGATGGAGAAGTTAATAGAGCATAAAACAAAGAAAACAATACTAAGTGCTTGCAGAGAAGGGTACCAATGCAAGCAATTTATGCTGCATGCTGCAGGACCCCAGAATGGATCAGGTAATTTAAGGAACAGATAACTGAGAAGGTTGCACGGAGGAGAAGTATGAGGTATGGAACTGAAAACAAGGAGACTGGTAAAAGTTTACATAAGGAGCACTAAACCTCTAGGTGCCCTCCTTCATTTCTGGGTTTATTCTGCAGAAAAGCCGAACAACAGAAGCTCCAGTCCAGAAGATTCAAACAAACAGAAGAGAAAAACTGAAACTTGGAGGTAAACTTAAGTGAAAGTTTACCTACTGTCCTAGCCCCTGTATGTCCTGTACTCAAAGAATACTAATAGCCAGATGAATGCCACCAAGCAAGAGACTGGTGGATTGGTCTCTGGACAGGCAGAGGAATTCCAGAAAAAAGAACTGTAGATTCTAACACTTGGATATGCCCCAATTTAAAAATAAAGAGTAAAATTTACATACATTTTAACATTATAAAAAATACAGGTTACCTCTAACATACAGTATTATTTGTCCTAACAGTATATCACTTACCCTGCACTTAATTATTAAAGATAAGTTCATTAAAGGTTTTAGACTTCTCCAAAAAAAAAAATTTGAAATGTTGGCAAGTTTTACATTAAAAGTAATAAATGTGTCATTTAGCACTTGTTTTTAATAGAAAAACCTAACAAAGGAGGGTAGTTTACAAATCTTACAAAGACAGAATCAGAAATTAGACTGGGTATTAGGGTCTACAGCTATTAGTTGGAAATGTCATATTAAGCTATGATAACTGTGGTAGGCTGGAAAATGGTCCCCCAGGAAATTCAGAAACCTGTGAATGTTACTTTACATGGCAAAAAGAAACTCTGCAGGTGTGATTAAATTAAGGTTCTTCAAATGGGAAGATTATCCTGGATTATCTATGTGGGCCCTAAATGCAATTACAAGTGTCTTTTTAAGAGGGACCTGATGGGAGATTTGACATAGGAGATGGCAATGTGACCACTGAAGCAAGATGCTACCCAACTGGCTTTGAAGATGAAGGAAGGGGCCACAAGCCAAGGAATGCAAAGAATGTGGCTCTAGAAGCTGGAGAAGACAAGAAAATGAATTTTCCCCTAGAGCTTTCAGAGGGAGCATGTCTCTGCTAACATGTTGGTATCAACCTAGTGAAACTGATTTTAGAATTCTGACCTCCAGAATTGTAAGAGAATAGATGTGTGTTGTTTTAAGCCACCAAGTTTGTGGTAATGCATTAATATAGCCATAGAAAACTAATAACTAACTATACCATAGCATTTTCTAAATTTTAACTTCTCATGTACCACCCTCATGATTTCTGTCATATCTAAATACCCCCAGTACTTTTACTTACTATTTTTCTTTAAATTAATTCACCCTAAATCTAAAACATATTTTTAAATGGAAACTTTATACCTAATAGCATACCTTATACACCATAATTGAAAACAGTACTGCTTACCCTAAATAATAAGTACTCCTAAAATTACATATGATGGAAATTAATCAATGATACTAAATTCCAGTAGATATGTTACCTATGGAATGGTCTAAAAGTAGGCCCACACTCTTTGTTGAAAAGGGAAAGATTAGCAAGTCTTAGATATTAAAAACTAGAAATAGACTTTCTCCTTATAATCTGAGAGACTGGAAGAAAACAAACAAGAATGTAACTAAATTTCTTACTGTATAATGCAATGCCATTTAAAGCCCTTTCCCTGGACCATCTAAAATCATATCTCCTCTCACCACCATAAGCTACACCTGTCTGTAATCAACTCTCGTCTTAGTTCATTGTTCAGAAGACAGAACAAGTGAAAAAGAGAATTAAGGTATTTCCTTTGAATATGCAAGAGCAACCATAAAAAGTCCATTTCACTTGGTAAACAAAAGGAACTTGATGACAATGTATAAGCACAGTGGTTTCAATTCCAAAGAATTAGGTGAGAAAAATCTTAAGTTTCTCTTCCTTTAAAGCCACAGAGAGAAATCATAAGAGTCAAGAATTATTAGAAAAATATGTCTTAAGCTCTGCTTCCTTTAGCAGAATATCATAAATATAGCATTTGATAATGTCATCCAAATTCACCTATTTTAATAAAAACTTAAATTTATATTTTTTTAAAAGAGGTTTAAAAAAGTCAAATATCGGGCCGGCCTGGTGTCACCTATTTTAATAAAAACTTAAATTTATATTTTTTTAAAAGAGGTTTAAAAAAGTCAAATCTCGGGCCGGCCTGGTGGTTTAAAAAAGTCAAATATCGGGCCGGCCTGGTGGTGCACTCGGTAGAGTGCGGCACTTGGGAGCACGGCGGCGCTCCCACCGAGGGTTCGGATCCCACATAGAGACCGGTCTGCTCACTGGTTGAGCACGCACTCGGTAGAGTGCGGCGCTTGGGAGCACGGCGGCGCTCCCACCGAGGGTTCGGATCCCACATAGAGACCGGTCTGCTCACTGGTTGAGCACGGTGCGGGCGTGACACCGAGGGCTGCGATCCCGTTACCGGTCATGAAAAAAGACAAAAAGGAAAAAAAAATAAAAAAGTCAAATCTCTGTATAGGAGCTATAAGTACAGTCTCAGTCTGGAGCTTTGGCAAATCAAAATTCTGAAAGTGGAATACACAGAACCACTCTTGTTATGGTGGCCTAAACAGAGCACACAGCAGGTAAAAATAGAAAAATAAGTCTTTGTGAGAGAATCTAAGGTTAAAATTGCAAAACAAAATAATGAAAAATAACGTAGGCTACACAGTAGAATAAAATTTTGCATATGAGAGAGAAAACTGCTTCCTGCTTACTCTGAATGGACTCATGCTAAATTGAAGCCTATTCTGGATGGCATAGTTAATACATTTATACCTAGAATACCCTTTAGAAGATTTATCAAAAATATAGTAGGAATATAAAAGAACCACTGAAGATAAATAGCATGGGTAGACATGTGACTAAGTAGCATATTCTTCTTACAGCCAGATACCATTTTACCAATTAACAGTGAAGTCCCATTAAAGGACACATGGTGAAAACAATGAGAGGTCCATATTAATGGCAAAAACTAATACAGTTAAAATTGGTACAGTATGCTTTTAAGAAATAAGAAACTAGACAGAAAATAATCATGAGAAATTACAATTACAAATAAAACATATCAAGAAACAAAGACTGAAATCATCAAAATTTCACAGAAAATGAAAATAATGAACCAGATACTAATAACTAGGTCAGTATAGTACTGTGCCATCAATTAAACTGTTACCAAAATAGGTAGTTGTGAAACATTTTTTTCTAATAAGTCTTTCATAAATATAAACTAAGAATCTGTTACAATAATTTAATATTTCTGAAAGAAACTGACAATGTCCACTCATGAACAAAATGTGACCCTTTCAGAGACATTCCATTTACTGTATAATCTTACTAATTTAGGAGGTAAAAAGTCTGTAAAAGTAAAAATCCTATTGAAATGATGGCAGGAGGAAAAAAAACAGGATATAATCATGTTATAGTCGTATTATGAAATTTCATAGTAAGTCCATTTTATCTATTTCAATTGCCTAAATTTCCACCTAAGAAATACTTCCGTTTTAGAAAAGTAAAAAAAGAGTTTATTTTCTCTTTTATTAAAAATTCATTACCTAATGCATTTTCACCAGATACTGGCAGAAAGAAATTCTTAAGTACTGATTTATATTCACATATATTGATCATCATATGATCATTACAGAATTTCAAAGCTAAACTGCTATAGCCTTTACATTTTAGAGATGAAGAACTGGAGAACCAGAGATATTTAGTGGCTTATCTTAACCAGAGACCACTTCTAACTCATTGGGAAGTCTCTTGAGAAGAATATACAAAGGGCAAAGCTCATGTTATTATTTCAGGAAGAACAGCTGTTTGGATTCTGGACTCTGCCAGAAAACAAGAAGAAATTTAAAGAAAGTTACTGAAAAGTTTCTTGAAAGAAAAAAGATACAGCATAAATTCTATTATACATATGCATGTGCAGCAAGGAAGATGAAACAGCTATAAATGTAAAAGATGTTTGCCAACATTGGTAAATTATAAAATCAGTAAAATCTGAAAGGCTAGTGGAAAACAAAAGGATGCATTTTCATTCCTTTAACAAACATTTACTAAAATTGGGCCAAACAATATCCTAGACACTGGAGGTTTAGAGATAAATAAGAAACCTTAGAGAAGCCCACAATTCTTGTGAGACAAAAACATACCATACCTTGCGAAGTGGTGGCTACTTCTTTATCTATTGTAAGAAACAGCAAAGCATGCTGAAGGAAATCATTTCTGCTTTGAGAGATAAATAAGAAACCTTAGAGAAGCCCACAATTCTTGTGAGACAAAAACATACCATACCTTACGAAGTGGTGGCTACTTCTTTATCTATTGTAAGAAACAGCAAAGCATGCTGAAGGAAATCATTTCTGCTTTGAAGATAATAATCATTTAAGCGATCTGTGTTAGTTCTAAAGATGTCTGGCAATTAACTAACAACTGCTGAAGAAGAAAGATAGAAGAGGACATTACTTTTGGCTTCACAAAAGCAAACCATTCCCCCATAAATCCTATGGAATAAAGAGCAAGGAAGGAACTGTGTATGCCCAGAAATCCAAGATCTCATTAAGACCCAAACTGCTTCCATTTTTAGTCACAATGTTACATTTCTCTTGGACTGGTAGCCTCAGAATGATATGAGCTGGCACCAGAGAACCTGAGAAACACCATGTCAGAGAAGTGGAAGGTATGATTTAGAAATATGTCTCCTCAACAACATCAACTTAAGAGTTTCAAAGGCATCAAATGCACACACACAAAAAATGGGATCATTCTATGAACTCATCAGAATTTCATCTTTCTAGAAACTGGAGACTGGAATCAGGACCCCATGAATGGAGTAAGTTTAAAATCCCAGGGCACAATATAAAAGGTAAGAACCTAGGAAGTAAAAAAGAGATCCATGCAATATTGCAATGCACTGGGATTCAGAAGCAGGAGAAGGGAGGGAGGCTAAGCTATTTCAGTTAAATAATAAAGAAATGTAACCTTATTTTGTTCTACAAGCTGTAGAAGAAAGCTATATCATTATACAGAGAATTACAATTCAACTGAAGACCACAAATGAATTATGTACAAATGCTATGCCACATATGAGAAAGAGGAAGAGAGGAATCAATATACCTATGCCTGTAGTGTCCAATACATGTGTGACCACTGAGCGTTTGACAGGAGGCAAGTACAAGATATGTTGCAAATGTAAAATTACCACTAGACTTCAAATACCTACTACATAAATAATAACTGTTTTATACTGAGTAAATGCTGAAATGTTAATATTTTTGATAGTCATTTAAATAAAACATTAAAATTAATTTCACCAGTTTCTTTTTAATTTTCTTCATATGGCTATGAGAAAATTTTGTAGTATATATGTGGCTCACATATGTAGTTTGCATTATATTTCTATCAGTCAGCACTGTTTCCCTCATATAAGACTTCCTTCCAGAATATAATTTTACTAGGCCAAACAACAGGGATGGACTGGAAAAACAGTACAGATACAAGCGGCTGTGAAGAAGCTACTGAAAAAGCTTGAGTGTAAAACAATGTGGACTCAATCTGACATGATAAAAAAAGGAATAGAAATCAAAGATAACCTAAAAGTACAACGTGATGAGCCACTTAACAGACTTTAGTAACCACTTGAAAATAGGATGTCCCTAATAGAAGTGTATAAAATAGTGAAGAAACAGAATACTAGAGGCAAAATAAAAGACATGGTTGAAGGTTTATTTGGGAGTCCACAACACATAGCCATAAAAATAAATATGTCTCTATAAAGAAAAGGAAAGGGAGATAGAAATATCTTAGAAGAAAAGTAGAAAGACAAACAGCCATTCAAAAGGAAGAAGAAGCAGAGAAAATCTGGTCTTAGAAGGTTTATTACAAATAGAGAATCTGAGTAAAATTATAACACCTCTCTTCAGTTCAATTGTCTAATATTATTATCAATTATGACTTATAAGATAAAATTTTTAAAAATACAAAATTAAATACGTAAACTAAGAGTAGACCTACTAAAACTTCTGGAAATTTTTGACATTTAGACCAGTTAGTCTTGAACTTCAAAGTTTATTGTACCTTTTCCCTAACTCTCTAGTACATATAATAAAGGTAGAATTATAAGTTGCACAGAACTATGCAAACACAATAAACAATTTAGGGCCAAGTCACAGTCATAGAACTGTAGAAAGTAATGAGCAGATTAGAGACTACTGAGAATAACCTCCTCAGTTTATAGCTGAAACAAAAGCCTAATAAGTATAAGGACTAGTTTGTATAGCATCAGGCTTTCAAGGTCACTCAAACCAAGAAAGCGGAAAACATAAACTCCAAGAAGTAGGGGATCTAAGAGAGAAGAATGGTAAATGGAATTTCCAGGATGAGACAGTGAAAAGAACTTCCAAGAAGAAAAAGCTATGCACCAGGACTAGAGAATGAAAGACTTCGGGAGGAATGCCTTCAAGCAAAAAATGGACCTGATATATTTAATTGCACTGAAAAAAAATTTAACAGTTCTTTTTGAGAGTCTGAGGGAAGAAATACTGATAATCATAACAAATGAAAATATAAGACAATTCCCAACTCTACGGAAAAAGTGTTTTCTTTTTTTTTTTTTTCCTTTTTGTCTTTTTTCGTAACCGGCAACGGATCGCAACCCTCAGTGTCGTGCCCGTACTGGACCGGGACCGGCAACGGGACCAGGACCGGCAACGGGATCACAACCCTCGGTGTTGCGCCCGCACCTCGCTCAGCCAGTGAGCGGCCGGTCTGTATGTGGGATCCGAACCCTTGGTGGGAGCACCGCCGCGCTCCCAAGTGGCGCACTGTAGCAGTGCGCCACCGGGCCGGCCCCAAAAAGTGTTTTCTAAGAAAGAAAATATAATAGTATACTATACTACTTGACTCAAATATAAACAATATTTATGTCACCATAAAAATATAAATACTGAATATTCATTTGACCAAATGTATAATTATAATGGAATGATAGAAGGAGAAAGGAGGATAGGTGTGTTGGTGGAATTAGAGGGTTCAATTCTATTCTTCACAGTATAAACAGACCATGTAAAAAACAGAAAACTAAGAAACGGCAGCACAGATTTTGTAGAAATACGGAAGTAAAAGCAAAACAAAAACAACAACCAAAATAACCAGCTAAAACAACAGAAAATGATTGCCTCCTAGGAGTGGCACTTTGGATATAGGGAATGTAAGAGAAGAGACTGCTCTATTTTTCAGTATAAGTCATGCTATTTTAATTGACTTTTTAAATCATAGGCATGAATTTTCATGTATTACTTGCAACTTACATAATTTTTTCCACAATAAGAAATATTATCTTCATTATTTTGAATATATAAAAAAAAGAGGGGAAAAACTGTAAGAAATAAGGTGGCAGAAATCCTCAAGAAACTCTTACACTCAGATTCAAAGGTATACCTTGATCAAAGGTATCATAACCAAGTGGCATTTATATCTGAGGAATGAAAGGATGGGTCAACATGAGAAAAATCAATATAATTTCTATAAAAATGGCATAAAAAGGATAATACAATGACAATCTCAATAAAGAAAAGGCATTAATACCTTAAAATTAATGCTTTAGGTGTTAATGCCTTGTAATGCCCAAAAGCTATTTATGATTTTTTAAAAAAACTTTTGGGACAACAGAAACAAAAATTTCTTAACACAATAAACAGTATCCAACAGATACTGACCACAAACACACTTAATGGAAAGAATTTAACTACTCCTGCTTTACGACTGATAACAAGGTATAAATGTCTCCCTTTCCTCCATCCAATTAAATCTAATATTTAATTCAGTACTAGAGATCCTGACCGATATATAAAATTAGACAATTATTAGAACTAAGAGTATTCAGCAAGATTGTTGAATCAATAAATTAAATCAATAGTGTAGCAGTACACTAGAAGTACCAACTAAAAAAAGAAAATCAAACACCATTTACTATAAAAACAGAAAATGATAAATATCTAGAAATTAGCCTAACAATAATAAAAAACAAACTCAATTAGAGAACAGAAAAAAAACTAAAAAGAGCCAAACTTATTCATTGAGAAGATGACTTAACACTGTAAACACATCAATTTTCTCCAAATTAATCTAAGTTCGAAGCCATTCCAATTAAATTCCTAACAGGAATTTTTGGGTAATATGACAAATGAACTATGAAACTTAAGAATGTTAAACCAAATGTCCATAAATATCTAAGAAAATTCCAGCAAACAGGGAGATTTGCCTTACCAGACATCAATTACAATGTCATTCCAATAAAAATTGTGGCTACTAGAATGGGAGCAGACTAACAAATCAACAGACTATACCAGACATTTCTTTTACATATACCAAAATCTCATATAGGCATAGGTCTGAACCATGAGTTTCATACTGAAATTTTCTGTAATTACAGCTAGATTCAGACTTTACTTCTTTCAATCTAGGGAGACTGAGCCTGGAAAATACTGGAACTCAAAGATCCAATTTCTATCTTCCTAAGACAGTGTTTTCTACAATTTCCGTTTCCAGCCTTTACCTTTCCTCCATCTCCTCCTCCCTCAACCACAGAAGATAAGATTTATCCTCCCTCTGTTTGGCAAGGAGGGCTGGGAAGAAGACAGAAGTCAATCACATATCATGTTGTACCTAAATTTGCATTATAGAAGAGTTTTACTACTTATGGAAAACATACAGTAAAGTAATTGTGTAAAGCATTAAGTAATATAGTGTTTAATACATAGTGTCTAAAATATTAGTTCCCTTCCTTTCAAGTACTCTGTTTGATGTCTCTCTATACAACTTCTCAACTAGCTCATACCCTCATTTCTTTTTTCTTTTTTTTAATTTTATCAATATACAATGTAGTTGATTTTCCTGTCCCTTTACCGATTCCTCCCTCCCTTCTCCATCTCCCCACTCCCACCCATCAACATCATATCTGTTCACTTGTCTTAACAAATTCAAGTAATTGTGATTGTTGTGTCTCATACCCTCATTTCTAAGGACAGAGTTAGTGAAGGCAATATGCAGCACATAAAAGGGTGGTCACACATGAAATACAACTCTTTTTATAGAGTAAGTGATTCTCATACGTGAACATGTGTCAGAACCACGTGGACAGCTTGTTAAAACACAAACTGCTGGACCCACCCCCAAATTTCTAATCAGTAGGTCTGAGGTGAACTGCATCTATAACAACTTGCTGGGTGATACTAATCATCCTCCATGTGCCACACTCTGAAAAACACTACCCTATAGAGCACTGGTTATCAAATGAGGGCAACTTTGCTGTCCAGGGGAAATTAGGCAATGTCTGTGTATATTTTTGGTTGTCACAACTGGGCGGAAGGATGCTACTGGCATCTAGTGAGTAGAGATCGAGAATACTGCTAAACATCCTACCATGCACAGGACAGCTCCCACAGCAAAGAACTGTCTGACCCAACACATCAATGGTGCTGAGGTTGAGAAACCATGCTATAGAGTAAAACACAGCTTAGTCCAAATAAATGATATAACTATTAAGTTGGTAAAAGTTCTTCAGTGCACTTCAAAAATTCAACATGGGATAAATATTCAAAAATTCTATTTTTCTTCATATATTGACATCTCTGAATTTTACTCACTTACAGCAAAATGAAGTTTTAGAGATATTAATACTTAAAGGTATACCAGGGTACAAAAGGAAATGAGCATTTATGTAATGTTATTGGCAGTTTTCTAGTAAAGAAACGTAAACTAACATTCATTTTGCAAGAATTATAAGAAAATTATTTATATTAAAACACTAACTTCCTTAAAAACTAATGACCAACAATGTTCATTTCTTAAGCTGAGTGAAAACAAATAGGTGTTCATTTTAGTATTACATATATTTAGATATAAATGAAATCTATCATAACGAACAATTTAACAAAAAGCAGTAGTCACAGCACTCAATCCTAAGTAAATATGTCTGAGGAAAATGTACTTTATATGTACATGTATATGTATACATTACATACACAAACAGAGACACATGAACTTACTCCGATAGGCTGAAAAATAAGTCCATCCATTTCATGGCTGACTTCTTTGGCAAAATTTCCTTCAAGCAGCTATAAAATAAATGCAAATGTAACCCTTAGAAATACAAAAATCACTTTAAAAATGACTTTAATTTCTTGATAAGCTTTATAAAAACTTAATATATAAGCTGTAAGAACTGAAATACAAAATGAGGGAGAGGGGAGTGTCCAGAGGAATCTAGGTTAATATACTGTGAAATGAGAGCTCAAATGCTCTCTACACAAAAAGAAAGGATAAATATTTGCAAGGAGGAATATGCTAATTACCCTGATTTGGTCATCACACATTAAACATAATTATTGAAATACAACTCTGTACCCCATAAATATGTATAATCAACATGTGTCAATTAAAAAATAAATTTTTTTAAAATACATAAAGTACAACAGTCCTAACTACAACAACCACAATAATGGATAAAGTATTGAAAATGTGGGCCGGCCCGGTGGCGCACTGCTACAGTGTGCCACTTGGGAGCACGGCGGCGCTCCCGCCGGGGGTTTGGATCCCACATACAGACCGGTTCCCGCTCACTGGCTGAGCGAGGTACGGGCGTGGCGCCGAGGGTTGCGATCCCGTTGCCGGTCCTGGTCCGGTGCGGGCGCGACGCTGAGGGTTGCAATCCGTTGCCGGACACGAAAAAGGACAAAAAGGACAAAAAAAAAAAAGATGGCGACGGGTCTGGAGTGAGCGTGCCAGAGGACAGAGAGAGCCTGTGAACGGTGTGCTGTACTGCCAGAGTACTATTTGCATTTCCAAGAGCAACAAAAAATGAATAAATCACTGATCAACTAATCTACAATGAAAAAAAGCAACTACAGTCTCGAGGTTTTAGGGCCGATGCAAAAGAAGATTCCTGAGAGTGCCGCGACCATGCCGGGAGACCGAGCAGTCCAAGGCAACAAAGGCCAGGAAAGACAGCAGGGGCGACGCAAAGACAGAGAGGAAGGCACTGGACCGGCCCAGCTCTGGGAGCTTTGTGAGTGACCCCCAGCCCAGCCCCGCTTGCGGGGCAAAGGCCCACCCGGCCCACGCTTACCACACCAGGCTAGGCACCGGCACCACCGCTGCCTCCATTTTCTCCGGACGGGGCGGAGCCGGCCGGCTCTGATCAGGCAGACCAGCCATCTTCGCATGGCGCGGCTCCTCACTGAGCCCTGCCACTTGTGTGCCTCAGCGCGGGGCCCCCCGGGGCCTGTGGAGCGGCCACCAATCCCAC
>NW_007726259.1:48643-49068 GCF_000696425.1 Galeopterus variegatus | reverse complement strand
GAAAAAGGAGATTGTATTGAAAACATATTCAACAAAATAGTAGCAGAAAACTTCCCAGGCACAGGAAAAATCACAGATCTTCAGATCCAGGAAGCTGAACGATCCCCAAACGTATTCAACCCAAAAAGGGCTTCGCCAAGGCATGTTACAGTCAAATTGGCAAAACAAAAAGACAAAGAGAGAATCTTAAAAGCTGCAAGAGAGAAGCGTCAAATCACCTCTAAGGGAACCCCAATCAGGTTAACTTCAGACTTCTCAGCACAAACCCAAAAGCTAGAAAGGAATGGGATGATATATTCAAAAAACTAAAAGACAAAGATTGCCAGCCAAGAATACTCTACCCTGCAAGGCTGTCCTTCCGAAATGAAGGGCAAATAGTATATTTCTCAGACAAACAAAAATTGCGGGAGTTCACCACCACACGA
>NW_007726259.1:10944-47643 GCF_000696425.1 Galeopterus variegatus | reverse complement strand
GGGGGGGAGAAGATATAACAACTATACCTTTTTGAAGTTGTTACAACAAGCAAATGGAAAGGACATTCTTGGGGGGGAGGGGAGAGAGCGAGGAGGGAGGGAGGTGTCGGTGATGGGCCATAATAATCGTATACATTGTATATTGACAAAATAAAAATTTAATGGGAAAAAAAAATACATCTTCTGTTTAAATAGGTGTGTACTGAAGATTAATTTTATCCAGTAGAGGTCTGGCTTTTGCTCTCAACTATCGGGAGATGATCTCTAGGCCCCTGGAACATCCTGTTTGATAAGAGTACCCTCATTTGTAGGCTTGGCCACTAGAGTTTAAGAATGTGATTTATGATGGGAGCTTTGGAATATGCCTTATCAGTTCTGACCTCCAGAGGAACAGGAGACTAAATGTATTAGCCCAAACTTGTGGGAGGGAACGAAAACTAAAGATAAGACACGCAGGCAGTATGTGATCAAACCCCAGCATAAACTCTAGATACCAAAGGCTTGGGTGAGCTTTCCTGGTTACATCATACATCATAGCCAGGAAGAGGTAATACCATCCACGACTCCACAGGGAAAACACAACCAGAAGCTTCGCATCTGGGCCCCTCCCAGATTTTGCCCATGTGCCTCTCTTTTGGCTGGTTTTAATTTGTATCCTTTCATTATAATAAAACTGTAATCCTAAATATACAGTGCTTCCCCAAGTTCTGTGAGTCATCCTAGTGAATCATCAAACCTGAGGGAGCAGATGGAGACCCCAGAACTTTCAGACTAGCTAGCAAGTATGAAGTAGAGGTGGCTATAAGGACCCCAAACTTGAGGCTGGTGTCTGAGGTGAGGGCAGTCTTGAGGGGACTAAGCAGTTGTCATAAATTCATTCCAATAGGTTTTTGTCACCGAACTTCTCTAGTTGATACAATTTAGGCTGTCTTCTAAGTCCTACCCATCAGGAGGAAAATTTATGACTTCCCCTGTGGGGCATTATTGCCAAGAGGCTGTTCAGGAAGTCGCAGGCTGTAGAATGATGCCATAGTTGCCCTCTCAGTTAATGAGTAAAGTGACCCAGTTAGCCACCACAGATGAGACCTTTAGCTTAGCTTTAACAGACATTGAATATCTCTGGATAAGGACAACCCACACTGGGATACCAAATGGCATTTTGCTGTAAACTGAACATGTTCTGTAGCCTAAAAAAATACCAGGAAAATGGAAGCAAGACTTCAAAAAATAAACTTTGCTTTCCACAACATAAAAAGTATATAATATTTACCTATTCTTTGTATTAATTTTAAGCTAGAACAGAAATAGAAAGTTCAAAATCATAAAAACAGGACCTAAGATTTATACTTACAATCATCAAACCTGAGCGAGCAGGTGAAGACCCCAGATATATCTAGATTATATCTAGACCCTTAGATTATATCTAGAATGCTGTATAAAATACTTCATGAATAAAACAGCAAAACAATTGTATACAGTGGTTTTATTTCCTATACTTAAAGTTAAGTATTTTCATGAATAAAACAGCAAAACAATTGTATACAGTGGTTTTATTTCCTATACTTAAAGTTAAGCATTTATCGGGCTGGCCCGGTGGCGCACTGGATAGTGCGCCGCTTGGGAAGCGCGGCGGCGCTCCCGTCCGAGGGTTCGGATCCCACATACAGACCGGCTCCCGCTCACTGGCTGAGCGAGGCGCGGGAGCAACGCCGAGGCTTGCGATCCCGTTGCCGGTCCCCGGTCCAGTACGGGGGCAACACTGAGGGTTGCGATCCGTTGCCGGACACGGAAAAAAGACAAAAGACAAAAAAAAAGTTAAGCATTTATCAAAAATTTAATGCAGCAAATGAATTACACAGTTCACAGGAATTTTACATAACACCTTTTACAAATACTTGCTTTCATTAACTGTACTGTCATTAGACGTCTATGTACAATGCGAAGTTAGCAGTAGTTCTCTTCCATGCACGTTAAGTACATTCTCTCTCAGAAAAGCCCCATATTACTTCAGCCTAGAAGCTTGTACTCTTCTTCTCATGGGATGCGCACATGCGTATACAGCACATGTGGACAACTATATGTACTCATAGTCCCTAGGCTAAAACCAGGAATTCTAAGAACACACAAAAGGAAGGGCAAAGTACAAAAATAGGGAAAGAAATGAAAATCTATTTGAATGAAGAAAAGGAATCGATAGAACAGAGGAAACCATATGAGGAGGTATTTGGCATAAAATATTAGGTAAGACAAAGGAAAGCATATTTTAGGAATTGAAAAAGCAACGAATTTAAACCAATAATAGCACCATTCTGGATTTATTACTCTTTTGTTCTTAAGTATATGAATCTATGAGTCCTTCAAATTTCTCCTTGAAAATAACATTCAAAAAAACTTTGTGAGCTTCCTAGAATCAGTAATAAAATCTATTCTAACAATATCTAGACAAAACACTGATTTACAATACACCAAAATTTAGAAAAGATAACCCAGATATGTGAGTAATTAACATTTCAATGTCATTTTTTCCTGGATGTAATCACAGTCTGAAAGGGGGAAGGGATGCAGGTGGCACACAGGTTGGGAGAGTCTCTTATTATTTCCAAGCAATAATATGGAGACTTAAAAATATTCACACACAAGTCACCACTAGAGGGCTGGCCAGTTAGCTCCTTTGGTTAGGAGCATGATATTGGCAACACCAAGGTCAAGGGTTTGCACCCCCAAACCACACAGCCGCCCCCCCCAAAATTTTTTTAATTAAAAAGAAAAACCAAAAACCAAGTCACCAGATATACAGATGAGGAGGTTCAGAATACCTTTTACGGGGCCGGCCCGGTGGCGCACTGGTATAGTGCGCCGCTTCGGAAGCGCAGCAGCACTCCCGCCGAGGGTTCGGATCCCACATACAGACCGGTTCCCGCTCACTGGCTGAGCGAGGCGCGGGGGCAACACCGAGGGTTGTGATCCCGTTGCCGGTCCCGGTCCGGTCCGGGGGCGACACTGAGGGTTGTGGTCCGTTGCCGGACACGGAAAAAGACAAAAAAAAAAAGAATACCTTTTACGTAACTTTTTGCTGTCTGAGAAAAAAGAAGTTTAAACGAAAGCCATATATATGTTTAGGATTCCTTTTAGGCACATTAGACCAGAACTGTTTCTGGTACAGAGTGCCCAGGATACCACCTTCACTTTTGAATGTGTTTCTAGAGCTGCAACAAGCCAAAACTCATCTTTTGGTGCTTCAGATCTAGGACTGTATTCACTGGTCAGATTTTAAGGACTGAGTTCAAAGTTCCAGTGGTGACTTGGTTGCCCATATACTCAGCACCTAGATTCTACATTTTACTATACTCACTCTAACACATTAATTCATCTGTCTATTCCTCTATCCATAATACCAGTAAATTAAGTTTAAATCTACAATAAACCTGTGCTGTCCAATATGGCAGAAACATGTGGTTATTTAAATTCCACCTAAATTAAATTAAAAACTCAGTTCCTCAGTTGAGCTAACCACAATTCAAGTACTCAATAGCCATATGTGGCTAGTAGTCACTGTACTAGACAACACAGATTATAGAACATTTCCACCATCACACAAAGTTCAACTGGACAGCACTGCTTTGAAAGAAATTATGCATATCGTCATAACGTCAACAAAAGAAACTGAAAACATATGTATATTTTCTAAAACACACATAAGAAAAAAATGAACAGAAAAGAGTAAGTTTGCAAGATGCCAAAAGTCTTAACAAATGAAACGCTTAAAGAAATTCTGTCAATTACCACAGAGCCATATATTGAAGGATGCATTCAGAATTGAGGCTATAAATTGATAACCAACACAACATCTTATCACACTTGCCATCTATTGGTTAGAATTAAGTTACAGATCCCACCCACCCTGAAGAGGAAGGGATTATACAAAGGTCACTGTGGGTCACCTTAGAATTCTGCCTACCACATGAGTGGAGGTGGATAGCAATACAAACTTTCAAGAGTATTTGGCAGTATAGATGAGAATCTAAAATCCCATTTTTAGAATTTATTTGAAAGAAATACTCATGAACTTTCACTAAGTTATCCAACCAGATATTCATCAAAACATCAGTAACAAAAAATTCATAACAAACTAAACATCCAATAAGGGAATACTAACTTAAAATCATTATTTTTAAATAAACACAATCTATTTTCCAACTCTGTGTGTGCATACACATTTGACATACTTTTTTTAATGTTTCTTTGTTTGAATATACACAAATCTTCCCTTTGTTTTGTGGCTGCAACCACAGTTTGTTATGCAGTGGTATTGGTGTTTCTTCTACTGCAAAGCATAGTGTCCTCTACTGGTCTTCTATTGTAATAGTTATTGCTTTCCACCAATCACTGACTACACAAAATTGCTCTGATCATGACCATTACTTTTAAATGCTGCCTCTGCACATGACACTTATGTTTGCCATATTCTATTTGTTTATATAAACTGTTTAAATTTCCCACTAACCTCCTCCTTACCCTGCACACACCACACATGTTCAATTAAGTCGGTCAAGACTGATGACACACTGGTAAAAAACAAACAAACCGCTGTCTAATGTATCCAAATAAATTCCTAGTTTATTCAAACCAATTTTACAAGCTAGCACAGAGAAAATATATGAGTTCCTCCCTCTGTTATGAAATAAATACCTCCCTATTTCACAGCCCACATATTCACACGTCTGAAAACAGGACATATCTTAAAATCAAAGACGTGATTTTGGTAGAGGTCTCTCTTATCTAGTGGTACAAAAAATAAGGGCATGGTCTTACAACTGATGACATTTTACTTGGTAAAACAAGGTACAGAAAACCTGGTTCTGTGTGAACAATAGAGTTTTCTGATAACCTTCTC
Organism: Galeopterus variegatus; assembly: GCF_000696425.1. Taxonomy (NCBI): domain Eukaryota; kingdom Metazoa; phylum Chordata; class Mammalia; order Dermoptera; family Cynocephalidae; genus Galeopterus; species Galeopterus variegatus. Next base: position 42,749 of record NW_007726259.1, on the reverse strand, counting down.
AAACTTCATTACTTAAAGTTGCAGCACCCAATGTGTACTAGAATCATATCTGTAATTTATAGTTTGTTTTCATGTATTCATCTTCAGAAAGTTAAGACTTGGAAAGGATGCTTGAACCTATGAGTTTAAGGGCTTCACTGACACACACGTTTTCAATTATTTTACCACAAGACTGGCTCTGCTCGGAATATAAAACTTACTAGATGTGTAGTCAATAACCAACAAATGAAATCCAACTAAAAATCATGTGGCCCTAATTTTCTTTATCAACCCCAAAAGTTTACATTTTCTCAATCATGTCTCAAAGTCTATTCTCATTTATATATCACCTTTTCAGTAGGGGATAGGAAAGAGTAAAACATATTGCAAGTTTTAAGAAAGTCTGAATTTGTCAAATACCTACTCTTCCAGTAATGTAATAAGGGTAGTAATTTTTTTTTACTTTAAAAAATTAACATTACCGGGCCGGCCCGGTGGCGCACTGGAGAGTGCGCCGCTTGAAAGCACGGCGGCGCTCCCGCCGAGGGTTCAGATCCCATGTGGAGACTGGTTCCCGCTCACTGGCTGAGCGCGGTGCGGGCGCAACACCGAGGGTTGCAATTCCGTTGCCAGTCCCCGGTACGGGTGCGACACCGAGGGTTGCGATCCCGTTACCGGTCAGTAAAAAAGACAAAAAAAAAAAAATTAACATTACCATAAAAATTACTTTTAAACTCACATGCTAGAACTAAGTACCCTCCATCATTTCAACAATGACCAACAGAAGGTTCACTTAATTTCTATGCAACTAAAAAGGGCAGTAGCTATTATTTAACCGCAATATTTCATTTTAAAATGCTAATACACCTAATAGGTCAGACATTAATACCAAATATTGGCACACACTGTTAAAAGTTAAACAGTTACAAAAAAAAAGTGTTCAGTTGAATTTGAATATAGTCATGTGATATGTCAATCCTCTGCCTTTGTTAACCTGTAGCAAATTCACAAGTGGGTTTGAACAATTAATTGATCAAATAATTTAGGCACAGTAACTGCCTCTTAATCATTTCAGAGGGCAATAATCAATTTTGTCTTCTGAATCTAATAGGTATTTCTCAAATGTTAATTGTAAAAAAAAAATTTTAAGCTATCATACTTAGCAAACATATACAAATATCTCCATGTTATGATTGGAAATCTTTCACAGAAAAGTTGAAAATATATCTGGCACCAGATATAATGATTTCTTCATGTTTCAGTGAGCAAGATTTACTATCCCAAAGAAGTTTTCTGGGATAATAAATCTTTAGGCTAATCATACAAAAGCAATTAAGAATTTTCTTTATTATGCATTACTATGATTTTCTTAAATTCTCTTGTGAAATGGTAAATGAATAAGATTGAAAGGATCCATCAGGCCATATACAATATCAATCATAAATGACATTTAATAGACTAGATAATGCAAAATTAGACACCATACTTATCCTCATTTTATCTTGCATCTACATTCAAACCAAAATGCAGTTTCACCACTATATCTGTAATTACACAAAAAATTAGGTATAATCATTGAAAACCTCTATGTGTGAATAGATCTTCATGTTAAAGCATAGATTCTTTCATCCTTCTTCAGCCACAGTTGCAATAACAAACTATCAAAGGTTCCTTTTCTTTTACTATGATACAAATACTATACTGATAATGTCACAGAACACTTACATAAAAAAATAAACCTATAGTTAGATTTTCTTTATGGACTACCAGTCTTGGTCAAAAACTATAAATTATATTTAGTGAAAAAGAAGAAAATAAAGAAAAGCAAGGAACTATCTAGAAAATAAATCTGAATGCCTGATAAAATACATAAATACACATAAAACCTAAATTTCCTACTTAAAGTATGCAAATAATAGACAAGCATTTATAAAATTCTTTTTAAACTAGATGTGTGCATGCCCTTTAAAAATTAAATGCAGTAAAGTAGCTTTTGTAATTCTGCTTAATCCTCTCAACAGTTATTACTACACTTTCATCCTACATAGCAAACATTTTATTTTGAAAACAGCAACAAATTATTGCACAAATATTTTCTACAGAATTGTTGTAGTCTAATTGAACACATTAAGAAAGTGTTTTTACTCTAATTGAGAAAGTAAAATGACTCCAAGCAGAAAAAAACTTTGTTGCTAAGAACTTTCAAAAGAGATTTTTTGGTTTTTCTTTTTTGAGTTTGTGAGATGGGGAAAAGGAGACAGAGGTTTGCTTATTTTTTTTAATCAAGCATAATTTCCTAAAACCATTCGAGACTGATTCCTTGCATGTTCTGTGACTGGATCCCAGCTATACACAACTGACTCTCCCTAAGGGAAAAGTAGAGTCCACAGAGACAGACAAGCAAGAAATGAAGAAAGACCACTTATTATTTCAACAGAAATAGAACTTTACAAGTGGGAAATAATGTAAGATCAAGCTTAGTAAGTAAAAGTGAGTTTATCAAAAATGAGAATAAATTATTATTTTTGCCAACTGGGCAGAAAAGCAAATAGGTAATTAGACAAGAATATATCAATCAATCTTACTGCTTTATAAAGGGCTACAATTTTAGAGTGGTCTTTCCATCTATCTATATACACAGCCAACTACCATGCCCTAAAAATAAGAACAGAGAAAATAAATACAAAATGTAAAAGAAACTCGTCAGACAAAACAAGTAGTAATAATTTAAAATACTGTCTGCCTAGCAGCTCTGATACAAACTTTCTAAAACATCTATTGAAACACCTATGAAAAACACAGGATGAAGACTTTAAACCTCATACCAGGATAAACAGTTAATACACTATCAGAACTTCAAGGGTGAATCTGTACCGATTCTAAATGGTTTATCTATGTGCCCTTAGGGGTCCCTCAGAATCTTTCAGGTAGTCCATGATGTCAAAAATATTTTCATAATACCAATACGAAATAATTTACCCTTTTTTACTCTCAGTACAGGGCAGTTTTTCAGAGTCTACGTAACATATGATAGCGTAATGGACTGGATGGAAAAGAACATGAGAATCAGGTATCTTCAATTAAACCAGACATTGTTTAATTTGCAAAAAGGTAAAACAATGCTGTTCTTTGTCATAAATTGTTTTTTGCTTTGGAATATATGATTGTTTTTCACAAAAATGTTATTTCTATCAATTCAGTAGGTTTATTATTCTTCTTTATAAATTAATTAATACACATTTTAAGTTTTAACCTAATATGGTAAATAACACTAGATATAACCCACACAAGCAAAACGCTTTGGGGTCCTTAATAATTGTTGTGAGTCCTGAGACTGAAAAGTCAGAACTTCTGGTCTAAACAGTCTAAACTTCTTAAAGAACTTTACTTGCTCTACTAACGAAACCAGCAAGTCGAAGAAAATAACTGAGAGGGAAGAATATTACTTTTGTGGTCACTCATAATAGAAGTGCAGTAGTTCAAAAAAGGGAGATCCCAGAAAACAGTGTATATTGAAAACCATAATATTCACATATGCCATTTGTTCAAATGATCATGCAGTGGAGAACAGAAAAATATTCCATTTCACTCCAGCACAGTTCCAGCTAGATAATTACCATGAATGTGAATCAGCATTCCAACTGAAATTTAAATAGAGTGCAAACAAGAACAATCTACACCCTTCTCAACTAACAGGCACTAGGACTGGATGAATCTTTAATTGTTTAAGAAAAAGAAATAATTTCATCATGAAAACACAGAGGAAAAGTAAAACTTATCCAGAATTTGAGAAAAAATTTAAATCATTATATAAAAATAATCTAACATGACAATTTCAAATATGTCCAAAGAAACCAGAACACTTAGAACCGATGCAAGAATAAAGACACCCTTATGTCTTTCTTGAAAATGTGCTTGTTAGTAATGTAGTTAAAAATGGTGTGTACTTTACCTCCTCTAATCAGAGAAACCAATAAAGTGATAAGACATTTTATAAAAATAATAAGCAATTGGAGGACTATCAAAAGATGAGAAAGATTTCAATAAATGTGTGAAATGTAAAAAAGAAGATAGAAGCCTGTTGACAGATAAATAGAACACACCCCAGAACAGTGGAGGGAATTTCACTGAAGGAGAGGGGAGAGCTGACCATCAGTAGAATGACAGCTGAGAAGAATAATACCCAACCTGTCAGGCTGTCTTAGTACATTTTCTGTTACTATAACATAATACCACAGATTGGGTAATTTATAAAGAAAAGAAATTTATTTTTTAAAGTTCTAGAGGCTGAGAAGTCCCAGGATGAGGGGCTGCATCTAGTGAAGGCCTGCTTGCTGCATCTTAGCTGGGCAGAGGGCAACACATGGCAAGAGAGCAGGAGGATGAATGTCAGCTCAGGTCTCTCTTCCTCTTCTTATAAAGCTATCAGTCCCATTATAGGGACCATCTCCAAATACCATCAATATATGATTTGGGAGATTTAAGTTTCCATCACATGAAATTTAGGGGACAGATTCAAACCATAGCATAAGCCATCAAACAAGAGCAAGGAGGATCAAGCATCACTTTGTCATTGTATTTGGAGACGTCTGCCATTTTGTTCCAGAATTCAAAAACTCACATTCTGATTAACAGTTTGGGATATTCCTACCTGTAATACTGTCTAATGCTTACTATTTCCTTCATCTAACAAAATAAATTCCAATGATACATAGGCACATGTCCCAGGGGGAAACCTGAATTGTGATTACAATTACATTTTGTTAGTCAAAAACAAACTGCACAATTAACATAAACTGCAAAACCTCCCAGTGCTTCAATCAAACCCAAGTCTTTCAAACCATTGCAACATGAATGTGGATGCGGCTTTCTCCTCCTCCTCCTGGAAATCACATTTAAGCAACAAGAAAAGTGTTAAATAGACAATGTAACCCCAGTTTTCAGCAAAACCCAGAGGCAAATATAACCCACAGACTCTACAGTACAAGCATAGACTACAAAAGCAACTAGAGTCTGACAGAAAATTCAAGAAAGAAAAGGGCTAAGAAAAGTTCCAAGTGTGGCTAGAAGAACTAGCAGATCTCAGAAACTGCACAAAAATATACTCCCTAAAAGCTTACCCTTAATTGCAAAAGCTTGATTTCAATGTCTGAAATACTGAGTGCAGTAACCAAGGTAAAAAGAGATAGGAACAGAAGCACTCCAGCTCTCCAGGCTGGTTTAGAGGAATAAATTTGGAAAGTCTACTTTAATAATCACACAGAAAAGCCATACTGCCTGGAACAAGCCTGATTTTGTGGCAGAAGTGAAGCTTTAGGTGGTATAATCTAAACTATTATTTCCCATCCCCTTCCCATAGGAAACTCCTGCAAATAACTGATCCCAGAAAATCTAATTTAAATAAGAGTAATACTAAGGGAACTGATGTAGCATCAATACAAAAATACCTAACGAAAGAGGTAGAAAGTGCAATGCTAACACATAATGCAGATGTAACAGAAAAATACTGTTACAGAACATATGAAAGGTAAAATCAAATACTTTTCATGAATTTTAAAAACTTAATAAAACTCTCACTGCTTAAAGAACAAAGCAGAAATGTAAAGCCTCAAGAAAAGAAGATGGCAAAACAAGTGAACAAGATAAAAGGTAACATGACAATATACTGTGAGGAAGTTTAAGGGGGGAAAAATCTTCACAGAAATAAAGGCGCAAGGGGGAAAATATAAAAAAAATTTTAAACAATAAACAAAGCAGAAATGTAAAGCCTCAAGAAAAGAATATGGCAAAACAAGTGAACAAGATAAAAGGTAACGACAATATACTGTGAGGAAGTTTAAGGGGGGAAAAATCTTCACAGAAATAAAGGCGCAAGGGGGAAAATATAAAAAAAAATTTAAACAATATAAAAGCAAAAAACATAATATGAATACATAAATTTTAAAAAATAATAAAATAAAGGTGAAGAAATACCCTTTTGAGCAAAGGGGGAAAAAGGTTAAGTTAATTAAAATGCGGCGGGGGAAATCAGTCGATATTGCTTCACAGCAACATTAAGTCCTAGAAGATAGTAGATCAAAGCTTAAAGGATAAATGTGGACGAAGGTTTTTATATCCATCCAAACAACCCTTCAGTAATAAAGGTTACAACAATTATTTTGAACATAAAAGAACTTAGAAACTACTATTCTCATGAAGTGGCTTTTGAGAAAACTATTAAGAGGCAAAAGTTAGCCAAGCAAGAAATGACTGAGGAAATTATGGGTCTACTATTTACATGGCATTAAAGAATAATTAACTATAAACTAAAACAAATGTGGAAATTAGGGTTGAAGAACGAAGGTAAATATCTACGCCAATAATATGAAAATAGTATAAATAAAAATTCAGAGAAGAGGGCTAGTATTCCAAGTTTATAATTTAATGCTAACAAATCAAGCAGTAGAGTATAAGCATATTTAACAGTAGGAAAGTAACATTCATTAAAAACTGGTAGCAGAAAAGAGGGAGTAAAAGAGAGAAGACAACGAAACATACTACTTATATTATTCTTAGGCAGAGATTTAATAGGTAATGTCTAAAGAAATATCCCCCTGCAAATTCCTCATTTCAAGGACCATACAATGTGTTACATCATCAACTCACGTGTACAGCTCCATGGAACTAGTATCATCTACAAGGGAGTCACTTTGTTAGCACACACACACACACAAAAAAGAAATACAGAACTAAGGATATCATAAAGAATATAGCTATAAAACTAACCACTAAAACAAAAATACAGACAATTGCAAATACCAGAAAAACTGCAAACACATGCACCCACACATTTTAACAGCAGAATGACTTCTGGTTAACCGTAAAAATAGAAATTATAATGTAATAACAGCATTGACAGCCAACATATATAGCATATGGATAAATTTAAATAAAATTAAATCACCACTTTAAAAAAAAAAGTTACACATATGTCCAGTCACAAAAGCTGGATTTTTTATATTATATGATGCCATTTGCGTGAAATGTCAAGAATAGAAAAATCTATAGAAACAGAAAGTAGACTAGTGGTACCTTGGGCTGGGAGGTTGGGAGGAATGAGGAATGACTGTTAATGGGTAGAGGGTTTCTTTTGGAGGTGATGAAAATTTTCTAAAATTGATAGTGGTGATGGCTGCACAACTCTGTGAATTGTGCATTGACTTGAATTCATTGAAATGTCTATTTTACATGGATGAATTTATAATATACAATTATATCTCAATGCCTGATCAAAAATTTAAATAATAATAAGAGTTTCAGTGTGAATCAGAAAGGATATCAAAACTCTGCTGTATACAAAGCACACACCTAAATAATGTGATTCAAAACCAATTTAAATAGTAAGATAGACAAATGTAAATTACAAATAAAAAGAAATAGGACTCACAGTATGAGTATTAATCACAATCTTAGAAGTCAAGACAAAAAGATATAACTAGTAAAAAAAAAGAACAGTTTATAATTTTATGAAATATAAATCCAAATGAATAAATATATCTATGAATTTGTCATCACAAAAAATTACAGTATAAATATTCATGAAGGAGAAATTTTAGAAGGTATTATAATTAAACAAAGACATTAGTGTCAAGTGGCTTTCATTCACTTCTCTTAGTCCATGACAAATCAACTGAACCGAAAATAAATATGGATATAAAACACTAAAAACAAAAATATAATTAGTAAGATGTCTCTGATTGACATATATCAAAATCTTTACCCTAAAAACTTTTAAATGTCATTTTTTAAGTGTCTAAGAAACGGTCCAAAGAATTGGTGACACCTTATAATAAATTCCAAAAAAGTAGAAAAAATACAGATAATATTCTCTCATCTCAATATAATAAAATTTAAATTAAGAACAAATTCAGAAAAAAAGGCCCTTCCACTAGAAATGTTAAGACTCTAGCAAGCATGGGAAAGATTAAAAAATAAACCAAAATTACAGAATTCTTAAAAACATGACAAAGAAATTATCAGATATCATCCTCTAGACAACAGACTATGCCAGCCTCCGAAGGAAATTTTCGGTACTAATATCTATAGGAAAATAATAAAAGTTAATGTATTTAAAAAGCACTTACCTCAAAATGTTAGAAAAGGACAATAAAATAAAGAGAGGTATAAAAAAGAAATTAATAAAAATAAAAGTGGGCTTTGCCTAGGAAAACGACATAAATAAAAAATTAATCTAAAAGTTGGTTTACTAGAGGAAAAAATTAAATAGCTACTATTTAAAAAAAAAAAAGAAACATTCATCTAAGAAAAATCATATGAGAGCAAATAACCACAAAAATATAACAAACTTAAGGTCTTACATCAATGGATATTTTACTAAGAAATCATAATTTACCAAAACAGCTTTGAGAAAAGAGAAAAAAATCTAAACATACCAATTTCCATAGGAGAAATGTAAAAGATGTTAAGCCAACCCCAAAGCCAAGGGGGATTTCTTCAAAATCTTAAAAAAGCAGGTAATTCCAATGCTTATATTAAAACTGTTCTAGAACATACAAGAAAGAAAAAAAATCCCAAGTTCTTTTTATGAAGCAAGTATAACGTTGATGCAAATGTTTCCAAAGATTTACAGAATGTGAAATCATTTATGAACATCGATGCAAAAATCTTAAGTAAAATGTTAGGGGAAAAAAACAGCACAGTAAATTTTTTTAAATAATATATTAATGCAGTATATGCACATATTGAACCAACATACTGTACCCCACAAAAATAATATAAATACAATTGAAAAAAAATAATACTAAGAGCAAGTAGGGTTTATCCCAGGAACACAAAAATGAATCAATGTCAGGAAATCTTTTCATATAATTCATGAGATAAACAGATCTAAACAGAAAAAAATAACAGTATTCTATCTATAGTTGCTGAAAAACCATTTAACAAAATTGAATACCCATTCTTGATTAAAAATAAAATAACTCAAAAAACAACAGCAAAGAAACAAAAAAACCCAGAAAAATAAAATAACTCAGTAAAATAGAATCAACAAGATACTTGTTTTCTTGACAAAATAGACCTCAGACTCAAAAGCAACATATCATACTTTGAAGAAATACTGAAAGCATTCCCACTCAAGTCAGAAAACAAGACAAAGATCCCTATAACTATTACTACAATTTTAAAATGTATTTGTGTATAACTGGAGTAGGGAAAAGAAAAGTTAATGCATGAAAACCTAAAGAAAGGAGTAAAACTATCACTATTTACATTTAATATGACCTTATACCTAGAAATTCAATAGAATCAACTGAAAAATTATTATAAGCAATAATAAAATGCAGCAAGAGAATTGGATAAATAAGATTAGTATATCAAAATCATCAGCTTCCAACTTTAAACACTAACCTTGTATAAAAGGCATCTACACTAAATTCCTGCAGCTAACATCACATTTAATAGTTATAAATAAAATTTTCCTGCCCCAAAGATGAGGAAAAACACAGGCTGTTCATTCTCACTACTTCTACTTAACATTAAATGAAAGATTCTAGCCAGTACAATAAGGCAAGAGAATAAAATAAAAGACATTTGTATTAGAAAGGAAAAAGTGGCTTTTTTTCCCATAGATGAAATAATTGTCTATGTAAAAAAAAACTGATGGAATCTACAAAAAAAACTATTAGAGTAATAAGTGAGTTTAGCAAGATTCCAGGATAACATATCTATATATAAAAACCAATATATTCCTTTGGAGAAAAAAAAAAATCAATCTATTCCTATCTACTACCAACAATTAGAAATTGAAAAAATTTTTAAACACTATTTACAATAGTATCAAAAGTATAAAATAAATCTGAAAAAAAGATAATCAAAACCTGATACTTAGGCAGGCCCGTGGCTCACTCAGGAGAGTGTGGTGCTGATAACACCAAGGCCCCGGGTTCGGATCCTATATAGGGATGGCCGGTTTGCTCACTGGCTGAGTGTGGTGCTGACAACACCAAGCCAAGGGTTGAGATCCCCTTACTGGTCATCTTTATATAGGAAAAAAAAAAAAAAAAACAACGTGATACTTAAAACTAAAAAAATTGCTGAGAGACAGTAAAGAAGACTTATATGAAAGGAGAGATATACCAGAGTAATGAAGTGGAAAACTCAGCATTGTTAGTATGTCAATTCTCTCCCAAAATTGATCTACACATTCAATGCAGTTCCAATCAAAATCCCAGCAGGGTTTTTTGTAGAAATTGACAGCTGATTCTAAAATTCATATGAAAGTACAAAGGCCTAGAACAGCCAAAATAACTTTGAAAAAGAAGTACAAAGTTGGAAAATTAGTACTATCTGATTTTAAGATTTATTATAGACTAAGGGAACAGAACAGTCTAGAAACAGACGTGGACATGGACAACAATTTATTTTTTATAAAGGTGCAAAAGCGATTCAATGAAATAAAGGGCAGTCTCTTCAATAACTGGTGCAATAAGAATCAGATATCCATATGCAAAAAAAAAAATATATATATATATATATGAGAATAGATTTTTATTGTACCAGTGTACCATAATTTAACTATCCTATAGTCATAGACATCTGGATTGTTTTCAGTCTGTTGACATATACATATGGTTTTTAGTCTGAAATATATATAGTTTTTAGTCTGTTGAGAGAGAGAGATATATATAATCCAGATGTCTATGACTATAAGATAGTTAAATTATGGTACACTGATACAATAAATATCTATTCAACTGTTAAAAAAAAAAAAAAAAGAGGACAATCTCTATGTATCAACACTGGGGTGAGGGGACTCAAGATATACTGTCAAATTGGGCCGGCCCGGTGGCGCACTGCTACAGTGCGCCACTTGGGAAGCGCGGCGGCGCTCCCGCCGAGGGTTCGGATCCCACATACAGACCGGCCGCTCACTGGCTGAGCGAGGTGCGGGGGCAACACCGAGGGTTGCGATCCCGTTGCCGGTCCCGGTCCGGTACGGGCGCGACACTGAGGGTTGCGATCCGTTGCCGGTCACGAAAAAAGACAAAAAAAAAAAAAAAAGATATACTGTCAAATAAAAAAAAGCAAGGTACAAAACAGTGTGTTAAAAAAAATCACTTCTTGGGTGGGGATAGCAAGGATATAAGTAAATGTATTTGCTTATATATGCATAAAGAAATTCTGAATGATATACTAAAAGCTAACAGCAATGGTTACTTTTCTGAGAAGGTGATAAATGGATGGGGAACTTTCAGAGAAACATTTTACTGCATACTTTAAAATTTTTGTTAGCCATGATAATCTACTGAAATAATTCTTTAATTGGCCTTAAAACTGGAAATGTAAGTAGAATTGTAATTTGAAAAATTGCTACTGGGTATTACTATTTTGGGTGCTGTATTCTAACTCTGCACACTAAAGTTAAAAACTGAACAGCTCATTATCCCTTCATTGTGTTTGATGGATCAAATTAGACAAAAGAGGTTGTTAATAGAGCTATATTAACAAAGTTCTAAAATAAACATTATCTTCAAGATTTTAAAGATATACAGAAATAAAACTATATTATTTTCTACAAAAACAGTATGCATGTCTTACACTTGTAAATTTTGTTCAACACACATAAAAACTAGCATTCCTCAAAGAGATGATACATACTTCCCTGACAAATTGCTTTTATCTTTCATAATATCACGATTTCACCATTCCCATTAGCAAATATAGAAATCTCTACAGCAATAACCTGTCAACTGTAGTTACTATTCTGTAACTGGTATTACTAAAGTCTTACCCTTTAGACCAACTCTGCTACAAAATGTGTTTTCCTTGTGTTCTATGAACAAAAACACTTTGGCAAGAGAAAACATGAGGACAAAAAACAATAGTGAGAACTGAAAACAGGGGGTATGGGGAGACCTTATTTTTAAAATTCCGAGAATTAGAATTGCATTTCAGGGCCAACCCTGTGGCGCACTCGGGAGAGTGCAGCGCTGGGAGCGCAGCAACGCTCCCGCTGCGGGTTCTGATCCTATATAGGAATGGCCGGTGCGCTCACTGGCTGAGTGCAGTGCAGACTACACCAAGGCAAGGGTTGCGATCCCCTTACCAGTCACGAAAAAGACAAAAAAAAGAATTGCATTTCAAAAAAGAATATACTATGATTTTTAAAAGAAATAATATAAGCTAAGTATAAGGAAAAACTTAAGAGCACTCTGTATTTCTACTAAAAAAGCATATGAAAAGTTATTCCACGTAACTGCTTCAGATCCCTAAAGAAAATTTCTGATGTCATCCACTGACAAATACTTCTAAGCAGCATTGATTTTGACTAATGGGAATATATTACCTAAGACACATTTTCTTAAATCTGAACTTCAACCAATCCAAACTGAAGCAATTTGGATTTTGCCAAACTTTTACACTGTATTTACAAATTAGAAAATATTTCTATAAGAATACGTAGTTCTAGTCAGTAGATTTCCATGAAGGACATGGCCCATGTTAAGTATTAACCTTATCTTTACCCCACCCATTGAGCACAGTACTATAGAGGCTCTTTTAGGCACCCCCATAGTAGACCTGCTGCCAAAACAGACACGAAAGGTAAGCAGTGAATGGTGGGAAGATGATTGTAGCAGAGGTCAACCAACAGTTCTATGCCAAGCTTTTTAACAAAAAGCACATATTTTGTTACACAAAATATTAGTAAAAGTAGAATCATAACACTGTATCTGTTGATATTTAAAAAAAAAGATAAGCACTCAATAGTGCTGGGATTACTGCTAATATTATATCCAAATGTGAATACCAAATTAAGTGGACTTGATTAGGAACGGGTAAAAATAAATTAATACATATAACTGCATATGTTGCTATATTTCCTGTACAATCTTATTATAACCACCCCTCCCCCCACCAAAAATAATAATTTCATGGCTACCATTCCCTGAATTGCATATAAAAAGACCATGATGGTTCTTTGCAATATCAACTCTTCAAACACCCAAAACCTGGATAAAACAGTGGTTGTTACTAGTTTAGAAATTAAAATCCCACCTGAAACACAACTTCCTGAATACCACATGCAATTTTGTTGTAAAAGTACTACTGATTTCACAATATGCTGCTATTCTCCTCAAAGCTGAGCTATAAATTCAACTTATAATAGAGAAATGTGAAAAGAGAAAATAGCTCCCAGACCAGGTTTCTCAATCACTACAAACCTGACTGTAAAAGATGACAAATTTCATGAAAGGTATATCATTCCTTGAGGCTTTTTAGGAAATAACTACCTAGCCTTCTTTGGAACACCAAATGTGACACTTGATCCTTTCTAAAACTTCCAAAAAGTTTTAAATATTTATCAGTACACAAGCAAGTATGAGACCATGTGGTGTGCATGCTCAAAACATGTTTATGTTCTGATAAAGAAAGTGGAGCTTTATGAATGTCAACTAACATATTCTACCAATGAGAAGTATCGATTAGGTTTTCTAAGAAAGGTAATCACTACTAAAAGCAAGAATGTCATACAGATATCCAAAACTGCTAAGAATTAATAAAAGAGGGGGAAAGGGAAAGAGAGAGAAGAAAAAGAAATTAAGAGATGGGTTTAATGAATCATAAATAGCTTAATATATAAAAGAGATAGAGAACACACTACACGTAATTTGTGTACAAAGAAATAAGAATCCCACCAAAAGCCCTAAAGAGAAATGGACAGAGTTTTAGAAAATGATTTGTTAATGTGCAGTTTATATGTCACGTCTTAGCAGAAACACTAATGTACATTAGCTTTTAAATATTTGATATGGTAATCATTCTAGTGAAAATAAACTGTGCAGTAATAATAACAATAGTACTAGTAGTAATACTAGTAGCAATGATATTAAAAATAAGAAGAAGAGAAAGAAAATGAAAAAAAGAGAATGAAGAGGAAAATGGGAGATAAGGCATAAGTAGAATTAGTGTGTTCACGTGAGATCTCAGAGCATGAAGAAGAGATAGTGAATAGAAGAAACTTCAAAATGCTAAATAGACTATGGAAACAGAAGACAATTCCACAATGGAATCAAAGATTTAAAATAGAGCATATAAATGTATCTATGAACAAAATCATAACAATATTAGAAAATAATATAAGAAAACATTTTGGAGATGAAGGGCTTCCTAATCAAGACAGAAAACCCAGAAGATGTGAGACATACACTGCCAAATTTGACTACACAGAAATTGAACTTTTCACTTATGGAAAACACTATATAAAAAAATAAATGTATAGCAATAGACTGGAAGAAAATATTTACAAATCCATATAATAAAAATGATAATAATTAGCATTTACTTGATACTTCATACATGTCAGATACTTTTCTAAGGGCTGTATATATAATGTTTCATTAAATTCATATAACAACCCATAATTTCTAACTCCATATTACAGATAAGTAAACTCTGGCAGGAAAAGTTTAAGTATCTTGGAAAATATCCCAAAACCAGTAAAGGAGTAGAGCAAAGAAATGAACGCAGTCCTTGGCTCTAGAACTCACACACACCTTCACAATAGAGTACATTTCCTTGCCTACAAGTTAAAGGAAAAGAATGCTGAAAGTAGTAGGATGAGCTCTCTCATCTAATGGAGATGGAACTGCTTTATTTGGAAGGCAATTTGGTAGCAGTGACTAACATTATCTATAATTTTTAAACCAAAATTTCTATTTCTACTTACCCTGAAGAAATACCCACTCATATTAGCAAAGATGTTCACTAAAATAATGTTGGTAACTGCAAAAGACTAAAAGCAACCTAAAAATTCATCAATAAAAATAGTAAATTAATTTATGGTGTATCTTTACTGTCAACACCATACAGCAGTAGAAAATAAGTGGCAAATCTCTACACATTGACATGGAAATATCTCCAAGCCATACTGTTGAGTGAAAAAACAACAGTCCCAGAATACTTAATATGATCCATTTTAGGTGTCAAAACAACAAAAATAATAAAAGAAACCTTCAAAATGTGTGTGTATATACTTATGTATGTAAATGAATTTTTTTAATAAGAATATGTACCAAACACTTTACCTTCAGGAGGTATAAGAACAGACCAAAAAAGTCATTTTCACTCTTTTTAATTCTATTGTTTATAGCTCTTAAAAAAACATAATATGGACCAACAGCCATTAGTCAAAAACTATTACAGATTGAATATCCCTAACCCAAAAATCCCAAATCTGAAATGCTCCAAAATCCAAAACTTTTTGAGCACTGACATGACACTAAAAGGAAATGCTCATTGGAGCATTTTGGATTTTGGATTTTCAGATTAGAAATGGTGAACCAGCATACTGCAAATATTCCAAAATCTGAGAAATTCCAAAATCCAAAACACTTCTGGTCCCAAGCATTTCAGATAAGGGATACTCAACTAAAAGCATGTACAGCTTTTAGTTTTATTTAAAAGCAAAAACCCACATAATTCAGTAAAGTACAAACAAATAATACTTCAAAATAAGCAACATAGTCACCTACAGTGTTTTTTGTTGTTTAAAGTACTAACTCTTTACAGGCATAAGAAACAGAGAAGCAACCTAGTTTAAGTTTACAACACTGAGAATCTTACTAAAGAGGAGAAGCCTGGCAATCATATATGTTTGGTGAAAATAGTGCTATATCTAATTCAAGTAATTTCTGGTAAAGTAAAGACAACTGGGCAGCAAAATGCCATTCATAGTCCTCTCACAAGCTGAATTACATTATAACCACTAATCAGAAAACAAAAAAGTAAACTTTACCTTTCTTGAAGCATAGATATCAAAAAATGGCTTATTTCTGACACTAAATGGTTCCTGTGTTTTGTCAATGAGCCCAGTCTTCATTTTTTCATGTCGAGGATTTATAATTTCCCGTTCTATACATTGCAGACGTATATTAAAATCACAATCTCCAACTGGCTGTGCCTGAATTAAAAAGACAATTATTTAAATTTCAACACTAACTATTTTATCAACATAATTATCAAGAATGCCACACTGTATACACTAGTCTAAGTAAATAGACTTTGGAGTTGTCCAGTGCATAGACTGCACAACCATACACGCCAGCTCTAATAAATAGTTTGACTAATTATAGAAACATATCTAAACACACAGACACACAGAGTTATTTTATAATTATAACTGCATAAAACACTATGGGAAAGTGGCATGATTCTACTCTAAGTTGATCCAAAGATTTCATATCTGAATTAAAGTATCAATATACTCACTAGTCATTTTTATTATTTATATAAATTAGTAAAACACCCATATAAAAACTAAAATCCACATAATTCAGTAAAGTACAAACAAATAATACTTCAAAGTAACCAGCATAGTCACCTACAGGGCTTTTTGTTGTTTAAAGTACTAATACTTTACAAGCATCAATAAGTAGAAGATACTAGACAAATACATCTTTGACTCTGAAAACTAATACTGCACAGAAAAAGTTTACACAATATGTTGAAATTTATACATTTATAAAATGATAAAGTTCTCTTCTAATTCCCTAATAAACTTTCCCCTTAGTGTCCTTAAACATACATGGTTTGAATCATAAAATAAAAAGAACATGTACACTTTTGTATGAGTTGAGGGTGGGGCTTGCCCTATCCATATGGTATACATGACCATAACTATAACACATCATCTGGTTGACAGTAATCATTCAGATTAGTAAACAGCACCTCAATGGCATATAAACTACTATTCTTTGCTTTTGCAATTGCATTTTTTCAATCTTCTCTGTCTTCTTCTTCTTCTCTAATCTATACTACCCAATCTAATGTTTACATAGTGGTGGCAGTACTTGCTTAAGGGGTGAACAGCATTAGATATGCCTCAGGGATATCCTTCTCTCAACTTCTGGAAGAATGACAACTTTGATACCCAGCAAAGAATAAGGAAAAGACAAAGTGAGCAAGAACTAGGTATGAGGTAGAACACGTTCTCTTTATACAAAGGCATACAACTGTCTGTAAGGGTAGTTATTGAGGAAATGTTAGTAAATAACCACACAATCCATGTGTGAGCTTTTCTATGCAACCTACGTCATCAACAAGGTTGAAAAACCTAAAATGTTAGGCTTGTTTATTAGGCCTATGAGAGGAATCCAGACACCTATACAATTAAAGTGGAACAAGCAAGCCCCCTCTTTTTAAAAAAAAGAAAAGAGTCCAACAACTATTAAAAGTTATGTAAGTAGTCTAAATTCCCTCCTAGATGCTCTCCAACTTAAAATATACATATATTCACAAATACAACAATAGATCAAAAGCAAGTTCACTTTCAAATCCACATGCCTACAGTAAAGGAAGTTCTCAATAAACAGATGTTGAATCACTAGACGAGTGGAAACATTCAATAACTATTAACTGGCCTCCCTGTTTTCAGTTTCCTCCTCACTTCAAAACACTATCCATGCTGCCGATGGAACTGTCTTTCAAAACATTTATAGTATGGTCATGTCATTATCATAATTAAAACCCTCCAATAGTGCCCTATCACATAAAGACCTAAGTTAAAATGCCTTATTCAAGTAATCTGGCCCCCCACTCACCAATCCATTTTCATTTCCTGCTCTGTCCCATACCTCACCATACATAAAGAACACTAACAAACCATCTAATACTCCTGACCTCCAAGATGCAATCCTTCAAAACTAATTTGTGTCACTTTGTCTGCAATTCCAAGCTTCAATGACTCATCTATACCCAGGATAAACTGGAATATTCCCACCTTTCTAATACCACAACATCTCTTATACACTTTTGTTGTTATACTTATGATATTATTATAATTTTTTTCTTAACACTCATATTCTCATTCAGAAAATGAGTAGTCTGAAAATTTGTTTTGATTTTAAACCCAATCCAATCAAATATCCTAGCAGATGTATATAACCTATGCATATAAATTTTTCATAATTTGTATACATGTGCCACTGTAGACCAGATATGTTACAAAACACAAAAACAAAATGAATAAATAGATTTAAAAATAAACAGAAGTTCTCTTATTTTCTTTTCAAATCCCAATGAACTGTTGTGAAAGTGGCCTTTCTCTGAAGGCCAGTACACTAACATACAAATTCCTTAAAGACAAGAAATTATGCCTTATTCGTCTCTATACATTCAATACCTAGAATAGTACTTGACATACAAAAAATGATCAGTGAAATTCTTCCTGGACAAAACAATAAACTAAGGCACTAAAAAGATTTATTATTTCAAAAAGAAATTTTTTTCTAATAGTGGCCTTGATTTGGTGATGAAAAATAAGCAAAGTGGTTAATATCAATAAACGTCCCACAGTAAATTAAATATATGATGCATTCTAATATCAGAAATATGAAAAAATATGTGACTTTAAATCATGAAATATAGTAATAGGCACACAATAAATATTTGTTGAATGAATAATTATAGACCTGAGGACCAAAAGCATAACAATCATTTTTAGAACAAAATACAGATGAATTTCTTAGACAAGACACAAAAGCACAATCTTTGAGAAGGTCTGATAAGTTTCATTTCATTGAAATTAAAAACTTCTGCACAACAATAGACACTATATGATGTATAGACATGTATCAACAGACACATATAATCAAGAAAGGGTTAACATCCAAAAATTACAACTAGGTCTGGCCAGTTAGCTCAGTTGGTTAGAGTATGGTGTTATAACACCAAGGTAAAGGGTTCAGATCCCCATACTGGCCAGCCACTGAAAAAAAAGACAACTAATTCCTACGCATAAAGAAGAAGAAAATACAGACATCCAAATAGAAAAATTCAATTATGCAAACTTGCAATTAAATCACACATCAAAAAAATTCCAAATGAGTAAAAATAAACATATGAAATATGTTCAACTTCATTGGTAATCAGGAAAAACAAACTAAAAAAGATGAAATACAGAGTTCAGTCAAGATGGGAGAATAGACGGTCCCCTGCATCACTCTCTCCCACAAATCAACCAATTTACAACTATAAAAATGTAACATCAGCCAAGTGGGGGCCGCTGGAGCTCAGGGGAAGAGGAGGAGTGACCTATGGAGCTCATGACGGCGGGAGAAACCACGATTAGAGAAAGAAAAAACCGCTCTCAGCATTTCCGGCTGCGGCTGCTTTAATGCTGGAGCACATGGAGCAGGAGCCAGCAGAAGCCACATCTGTGCCCTTTAGATGGAGTTACTTGGAGGCGGCAGGGGAGAAGAGGGCCTTGGTGGCCCCCAGGGCAGCATGACCACTAACAGGGTTCCCATGGACCCACACAGGACTGAGGAGCCAGAACAGTTGAAAAAGGGGAGCCGTTCAGAGGCCGGTGAGTCAACACAAGTGACCGGTGCAGGCCCATCCCGTGGGAAGTGTTAGGAGCATGGGCGGTGGGGGAGACGGGCCCACCAGGAGAACGCTGGGACACAGCAAGGACAGCTGATCTGCCCCCCAATCAGTACAGGGACCACTCAGAGGAGACTGGTCGGGAATGCAAAATTGCATGGGGTGCAGTTTGATGAAAAAACTCAGGCCCAGGTCAGAGTTTCTACACAACCCAGATCCACCAGGTCTCTGGAGAGCCGGAAGTATCTATAAGGTCAACCATTAAACCCTGAGCTGCACAAAAAGCCTTCCCTAGGGAAACAGCAAAGCAGCAATTTAGCTCAACCACACAGCTTAAGTACTGAATCCTACAGGAAGTTCCCCATGTTAGAAGTAAGCAAAGGACAAAAAATTAGTTCCGGCTCAGGCACACCACCAATGCCTTGGGGGCCACCAGGAGAGATGAGGCATGGAGCCAGAGGCCGGGCCCCTGCCCACAACCACTCACATCTCCAGCACCTTGGGACCCGCCCAGTAAACTGAGGCATGGAGATGGACACTGGACCCTACTCCCACATCCAGGCAAACCCTGACAGCATCTCAGGGCCCCACCCAGAGGCATTGGGCATGGAGCCAAGGACCGGACCCCCCCACCCCACAACCAGGCACACCATGCCAGTGCCTCGGGGACCTGAGGCATGAAGCCAGGGATCAGACACTCTCCACAACCAGGCACACCACCAGCACCAAGGAGCATGCCAAAAACATCTCCTCCATGAGGGTGGCCTACCACAGCCATCACAATAACCATGGCTGCCGCAAAAGCGGCTAGACACCACAGCCACCACGCAGATGGTCCGCTAGCCACTGGAGTGCACTGACACAAGGAGAGTCACCAGCAAAGATAAAGAAAAGAAGAGGATGTCTCTCTCCATAAAGCCCATTTCAGAATGACAGAAGAAGCATCTACTCTATGATAACACTGGCAGACCTGATCATACCTCTCAGCATTGGACAGATCATCTAGGCAACAAATCAAAAGAGTAACCATTATTCTTTCAGAAGGAGAGAAGAAATCTAGGGTAATTAGTGGGGGGAGTGCGGAGGGAGGGGGAAAGGGAGAGATTGGACAAGGGGCATAAAGAATAATCATGATTTGTAACAATATATATAATATTGTATTGCTAGTAATATTGATTTGATCAACATCTCAATGCTGAACCCCCCAAAAATGTATAATTAATTTTGATTCAATAAAAATTTTTTTCAAAAAGATGAAATACTATTTCACACACAAATTGTCAAAAACTTAGTTTGATAAAACCAACTGTGGCAAATTGTTACAACTACTTCTGACCTCTCAATTAGCAATGCAGCTAATAAAGCAGAAGTTATAAATCTAATCAGAATCTCCATGATGTAGTAATGAGGGACTGCACTTTTCAAAAACACTTCCCAGGTAATTACATCCCAAGAATGAGAACCACTGTCCATGAGAAACTTTCACAAGAAAAAACTCATAAAACTGTTCAATACAGTAGTAACATAATAGCAAAAATTAAAAACCTAACCGTCCATCAAAAGGAAAATGGAGAAATTCTATATAGAATGCAGTATTCAATAGCAATTAAAGTAAATGAATTAAACCTGCTCATACTAACGCAGATAAATCTCAACAAGATAATGTGGAGCAAATTTTGGGTATCACAGTACAGTGCAATGACATTTTTGTAACACTAGAAACCTTGCAAAAGAATACCACATATTTTATGGATACACCCATTGGTAATAAAAGTATTTAAAACATTCGTGGGAATGATAAATACCAAATTCAGAGTAGAGGTTGCTTCTGGGAAATAGAAACGAGAATAGGATGAAAGCATTTGCACAAGAAATTTCTATTGGATTTTTAATGAATTATTTCTTATTAAAAAGAAAATGGAGCAAAAGTATTAAGTTTTAACAAATTTAGGGGGTCAGTACATGAGTAGTCTTTACATTATTCTCTATACACTTGTGAATGCTAAAATTTTTTATATTTCTTTTAAAGTATTAGAAGGCTGTTATCTAAGACAGAGTTCCCAGGCTAAGAAGTGAGCCCACATTGAACACATACTAAAGCAGAGCTTAATTTTAGAGGCAAGAGACAGCATTTCCCCACTCAAAAAGAAACAAAGCCTCCCCTGCCCATTAGGTCTAGTTATAGGACAATAAATGTTATTTCAAGATCTGTGATAAGATTAAGCCAATTCAATTTCTTCTGAAGAACACAGTAGTCAGAACCAGAACAAAACAAAAACTTGATGTTTTCTGGCCTTAAGGTTCTTAAATCTGAAACTGTTTGGAATATAGAAATTCAACCAAAACATGAGATATGTATATTGAAATTTTCCAGGAAAAAAAGTCTTTTTGTAACGTGGATTAATGTAATTCTGAATCTTAATACTGCTATTTATTACACATTCAACACCTCACAATGTTTGTCTTTCAAGTTTCTTCATTTGTTTTGGGGTTTGTTTTTTTTAATGACAAATAAAACTTGCTAATTTTTTTTTAATCAAGTATAGAATAACTAAAACCAAGAAATTCTATTTTACAAAATGCTGTCTTATTTTATCAGAGGTAATCGTTTTTTCTTTACTCACTTGAAGTTAAAAAAAAAAAAACCTAAAGACAAAGACATATGCAAATAATAGGCAATAACAGAAAGAAAAGGAGATGTAAAAGTACTAACAAAAAGATATCCAATGAGTAACCTAACAGAGTCACAATTTTTCTTTCCCCACTATCTCTGTATTTTTAACAAATAAAATGTATTTGTTTTTAACACATTTTGTTTTAAATACATTTTATTTGTTAAAAATATATCTATTATTTTAAGGGTTCAGATCCCCCTGCTGGCCAGCTGCCAAAAAAATACACATATATGTAGATAGAGATGTATGTGTATATGTATGTATAATTTCAGTGACAATTTTTATTTTATAAATTTTATAAATTATAAAATATACTTACATTGAATTTGATTATGTCATATATCAAATATCTAGGAACAGCCTGTCCGTTTACTTTGTCAATAATCATTTCCTTGAAAGAGAAAATAAGATGTTTCTTTATACTTTAATGGAAATTTCTTTAATTGAAATACAGCATACACACAGAAAGTGCATAAATCATAAATACACAATTTGATGAAATTTCAACATGAACACACTTGTAACCAGGTAAAGTCAATAAACTGTCAGCACCCCCAAAATCCTCATCATGCATTTACTCTCTATATATATTAAAATAAAATCATATGACAATTATTTCATTATATTTTTTATATTTGAGCTACTATGCTACATTTTATTTTATGTTTGAATTACTAGGCAACAATTAAAAGTAAAGAGACTATAAATTTTAAATTCTAAAACTCAGGGTCATTTTTTTCAATAATTTTGTTTAATCACTATTACATTAAATTTTGTCATATGCCAACTGCTTTAATCATAAAATCTATAACTATATATAGCATCCTTATTATAGATTTAATTACCACATGACCCATGTGATCTTTCTTGGTTTCATGCCACTTTACTAGACTTTGATCAAAGGAAACAGGACAAGAGAATATGAACAGATCACTGCAAGTCTACCACAGCCATTAAAAAGTCAAAATAAATTCTGCACTCTGACAGGAAAGAGATGAGAACACTAAAGGATGATGACAGGTATATAATGCAGTATTTTATAAAATTTTAATTCTTAATAAACTTTTGACCTATAATTTTTTTTTCCCTCATATTCTTCCAGAAAACTAGGCAGGTTTTCTTGCTACCTAATTTCATGGCAGAAAATCCACACAAGACCATCTAAAATTACAACAGAAACATTGATTTAGAAAATATATTTTGTTGTTGTTAGATACCATTACCAATTAATTTCTTTCCTGCATATGTGTTTGTTAAGCTACAGACATTTACTTATGGTTATCATCTTTAACCAAACACTTGACATAAATCATGTTTGTTATTTTAAACTGTTCTTTGAAATATTTTTATTTAAATACTTTTATCTGAGCATTTTATGTGCTAAAAGGTGGGCCAATAACAGGTTTCAATTAATTATTCTTTCCAAAAATGTGTGGTTGGAAATTAAGTGGATTTCCAGGGTTAGACAGCAGACATCACAGAATTTCCCTCCCAAAATATCTGATGAAAATGAGCAAGAACATGTTTTCTTTTAAACACTGTTTTTTAAAAGCCAAAAAGAAAATTTATTATCAGGAGCCAAAACAAGTAAAAAGGAATAACCAAACGAGTAAGCAACTATCATTTGATCCAGAAATCCCACTTCTGGGTATATATCCAAAAGAATTGAAAGTAGGGCCTCAAATAGATATTTGCACACTCATATTCACAACAGCATTATTCACAATAGCCAAGAGGTGGAAGTAACTCAAATGTCCATCAACAGAGGAATGGATAAATAGAATATGGGTATATACATATAATGGAACATTATTCGACCGTGAAAAAAAAGAAAATCCTGTAACATGCTATAACATAGATGAACTTTGTGGACGTCATGCTAAATGAAATAAGTCGAAAGGCAAATACTCTATGACTCCACTTATATGAGGTATCTAAAGTAGTTAAATTCATAGAAACAGTAAGTAGAATGGTGGTTTACAGGGAATGGAAGAGGGGGAAATGAGAAGCTGCTTAATAGTTAAGGAGTTTCAGTTTTGCAAGATGAAAAAGTTCTGAAGACCTACAGCATAATAAAGTGAATATACTTAACACTACTCAACTGTACATTTAAAAATGGTTAAGATGGGGGTGGCCTGTTAACTCGGTGGATTAGAGCATGGTGCTGATAACACCAAAGTCTGGGGTTCAATCCCTGTACTAGCCAGCAGCCTAAATAAATAAAGAGATAGACAGACAAATATTAAGATGGTAAATTTTATGTTATGTGCTTTTTTTGGTGTTTTTAACCACAACTAAAAGTTTAAAAAAAAAAAAAAAAAAACCATAGTTAAGAAGTGAAAACAAATTTCCACTTCTGACCAAAATGGCATAAGAGGCACTGGACTTTACTCTCCTCCCTGAAACCACCAAAGACATGGACAAAATATATGAAGCAGCAATTTTCAAGACACTGGGTATTCGTCAACAAAGGACAGTAAACAAACTAGGTGAGTCCTACAATTGCCCAGATATTGCCTGAGGAGAATTTCCAGGCTTCAGTGCAGGTAAGAGGATCACAGATGGAGCCTAGAGGTCTTCCTGAGTTGAGAAAATGAAACTAGTTGTCTAGAAAAGACCAAGGCAGCTAAAATTCTCAGGGGAGAGTATAAGAGAAAAAATTCCAGAGATCTGCAAATGAACCCCCTCAAATATTCAGCACAGTACCAATCAGTGCAGACATGTGAGGATACTACCCAAGGCCAAACAAAGAACCAGCCAAAAGTCTTGGAACAGTACGGGACAGGAATAATACCTGTTTCTACCAGTTAAACTAGAAAATCTCATAATTCACAGGTCACCAAGTACTGAGAAAGATGTGTCTCAGTAGTGAAGAAGAATTGTCTCTAGACTAAATAATCCTCTGGTCCACCTAGGAAATCTTAAAAGCAAGACCCAAAAGGAACAAATTTGTTCCAAGTAAATTAACTTCATTCCATAACAAAGTTCAAGAAAATTCACAGAACTACAAAAACAGCCTCCCCAACAAGGTAAAATTCAAAATATCTGACATCCAATCAAATATTTCAGGCATGCAAATACAACCCAAAAAAAGGAGAACAGTCAACTGAAACAGGCTGAAAACTGACAGCGACGCTAAAATTACCAGGTAAGAACACTGAGAGGCTTACTATCTAGTCATATATTGTTAAAAAAAAAAAAAGATCAGGCATAGAAGACATAAAAAAAGACTAAGAATGAATTTCCAGAGCTGAAAACTACAATGTCTGAGATGCAAATGCATTGTTTGGGATTAATAGCAGTTTAGACAGTCAGAAGAAAAAATTAGTAAACTTGAAGATATAACAATAAAAACTACCCAAAATGAAACATGGGGGGCAGGCCCAGTGGCGCACTGTGCTAGTGCGCTGCTTGGGAAGTCGTTGCCGGTCCCGGTCCGGTACGGGGGCGACACTGAGGGTTGCGATCCGTTGCCGGACACGGAAAAAGACAAAAAAAAAAAAAAGAAAAAGAAACATGGGGGGAAAAAGTTGGGGTGTTTTTTTGTTTTTTTGGGGTTTTTTTGTTTTTAAAAGAAAAGAACATTAGTAATTAGATCTCTGTAGTGGGAAAGGGTAGAAATAATGGCAAAATTTTTTCCACTTTTGATGAAAACTGTAAACCCAGATTTTAAAAAGCTCAATAAACCCCAAGCACAAGAATCCTGAAGAAAACTACAAGACACAATACCTCTGTATCCCTCAAGAACTTATTAAAAATTGCTCCATTGCCTTTTAGATTAAATGTTGCTGTGGAGAAATCTGAGACTTGAATCCTTCACTATAGCCCCCACCAAAAAAAAAAAAAAAAAAAAAAAAATTCTGCATGTTTACTTTCCCATCCTCTACACTTTTCTATATTTTCTATATTACTATATTTTCTAAATGTCCACAGACATCAAACCCTTCTGCCTATCCATCTGATATTTCCTGAGCCCAAACTATGAAGCAGGCGTATTTCTAAGCGCTGGAGAAATAAACATACATTTCCTACCTTCGAGAAACTTAACAGTCCTAAAACAAGAGGAAAATATATAACTGGCTGGGTTCAATAAAAAGTTACAGTATTAATGACAGATGGCTATACAAATAGAATGACCATGTACCTTACTGTCCAAACCAGGATACTGTTGAGAGTGAAATAGACTGCTATTAATAATTATAATAAAACAATAGGTGTATAGCTGTATTATCCCAACCAAATTAAGACATATGGTATATGCCTAAGTAGACATGGTTACTTCTAATTGAAGAATAAGAGGAAGTTTAATAAGGTACATAGCCATTAGTTGAATCCTGAAAAATATATAGGACATTTTCTAGCAGGAAGGATTTTAATGAGAGGAATTAATCTCTCTCCTCTCATTAACAGATCTCTGGAAAACCTGAGGGCCTTCAAAGCTCATCTCTGTAACTCATTCCTTGAAATCTTTCCAATAAGGCTCCTTTGGTTCTAGGTCACGAAATGTTCTGGAATCAGATAATGCTAATGGTTGCACAACCTTGTGAGTATACTAAAGAGTATTAAACACCTTAAAATGGTGAATTTCATGGTATGTGAATTATATCAATTTTTAAAAATAAAACTAAATTAAAAAAAATACTAAAAGCAGTTCTTCGGATCAAAGGGAAATGATTGAACCCTAAATACACAACATATATTAAATGTCAGCTACGAGGGTACTTCAAAAAGTTCACGGAAAGACATGCATTATCTTTTAACTCTATTTTTCCACAAACTTTTTGAAGTACCCTCATATGTACATATGAGCTATAAATATTGTGTAAATATAGGCACAAAAAGCTAGGAAGGGAGGAAGGAAGGAAGGACAGACAATCACAATAATACACTGAACTTTCAAGAGAAGAGAACAGAACAGAGGTCACCAGAAGTGGGAAGGAGGAGAAGGAGGAGGAGGGAAAAGGAGGAATTGGTAAAGATGCACGAAAATCAAGTACATTGTATAATGAAGAATATACAAATTATCCTGATTTGAACATCACATACTGCACACAGATATTGATATTCAATGCTCTATCCCATAGGTATGTACAATCAACTATGTTCCAATAAAAAAATAAATTAAAAATAAAAAAATAGGCACAATAAAATGACTGAAAGGAAATACATGAAAACATTAAAATGTAATCTCTGGGCCGGCCCGGTGGCGCACTGCTACAGTGCGCCGCTTGGGAGCACGGCGGCGCTCCCGCCAAGGGTTCGGATCCCACATACAGACCGGTTCCCGCTCACTGGCTGAGCGAGGGGCGGGCGCAGCACCGAGGGTTGCGATCCCGTTGCCGGTCCCGGTCCGGTACGGGCGCGACACTGAGGGTTGCGGTCCGTTGCCGGACACAAAAAAAGACAAAAAGGAAAAAAAAAATGTAATCTCTTCTTGATAGTTAAATTTTCTCTAATTTATAATTTACAGACATTAAAATTTCAACAATGAGCATGCATATTCTTATAAAAAATTAACAAGTTGAAAACAGTTCAATATTCTTGCTATTAATTTTAATGATTAACTGCTACATCTTTCTTTTAGCCTCAATATTAAATTGATTAAATTTCACTGATTTGTTTCAAGTGAATTAATGTCATATTTCTAAACTCCTATTTTCCATATTTTGTGGGTCAAGGAACATAAATTACTAGAGCAAAACAAAAGTTTCAATGCTCACATGTGACAGCCAGACAATTAGGTGATTTGAGTTATTCTTGGATTTGGAATTTCACAAAAATAATTTGCAAATGAAAATGTAGAAGAAACAGGAAACTACAGAGGACTGTTTAATTAACTAATTGGAAAAAAAAAACAGATATGGCGGCCGGCCCGGTGGCGCACTGGATAGTGCGCCGCTTGGGAAGCGCGGCGGCACTCCCGCCCGAGGGTTCGGATCCCACGTACAGACCGGTTCCCGCTCGCTGGCTGGGCGAGGCGCGGGAGCAACGCCGAGGGTTGCAATCCCGTTGCCGGTCCCCGGTCCGGTACGGGGGCAACACTGAGGGTTGCGATCCGTTGCCAGACACGGAAAAAGACAAAAGACAAAAGACAAAAAAAAAAAAAAACAGATATGGCAACTATAATTCTGGCCCAAGTAAACTGACAACATGAATCACATCGCTATTTTAAAACTTCACAAGAAGCTATTATACTGCTCTCAGCTATTCAAGTTTGGGGTGAAAATAAATATTATTGCTAAGTTAAATCTGCAGATGGTTAAATATCTAATTTTTAAGCATTATTTCCTACCTGAAATGTCCTCAGCCCATATCCAACAAAAATCTCTTTATATAGAAATCTTCCCATTTCTAATGCCAACTCCTACTAAAAGACTTCTTTAGTTCCTCACTAGCTAGATGTGATTTATTTTTCCTGTAAACTACCATAGGATTTGTTTTAAATACCTCTTTCTTCAGGTTACTGTTTTATTTGAAGGTCTCTTCCATCACTATCAATCATTCTCCACCCTACCCAATTAAGTAAAATGTCTCAAGGGTGATGCCTTCTCCTCAACCCTCTCTCTAAGCAATGCCTGCACTCTTGGAACAGCAACTTGGACACGACTAGCACTCAACAAACATTACATCAGTCATAAACTATAAACTTTGGCAAGTGCTGTTACTTAAGTTACTTAACAGTCTTTTTCTTCCTTTTATTTTATTAATTATAACAGTAAAAAAAAAAAGTGTACCTCAAATAAAATGAAGGTAACAAAAGCTAAAATGTTCCTTCTGCTCCCATGAACCAACTACCAGAGCTGCTGCAAATAGCTGATGTTTATATACTGCACAACTCCAGGGGTGCCAGTCACTTCAACTACAATGAGAATGGCACACCTTGGAGATGTGCAGTGAACAATGCTTCCAACTTTATGCACTGGCCCTGCTAACCACAAGGGGGTGTGTGTGTGGATGGATGGATGGATGGATGGATGGATGGATGGATGGATGGATGGATAAATAGATGGGCAGACAGATATATTTACATAGATATACAGATTATATATAGATACACACATGCACATATACGTATATATAACTTCAATTGGAAAAGATTTTATTACACACACTGTCATATAAATTGGAATTTGCTAGGAGTCCCACAGAGTATACAGTGTATATAATTCTTCTATTTTTGTGACACAATAGCTACTTTTTGCTTAGTCTCCATTTGCCTCTTGGTTTCCATTCAACTATGTTACTTTATTTCCTCCTTTCTAATCTTTACTACCTGGCTCATAGTCATCGTCTCTAGCTGGATGCCTGATATCACTCACCATGACCCATCTAATACTTTCCTTGATCTCATTTTCAATTCACACAATCTCAATCACTCACTCTCTCCGGGTCACATCCTGAACCTTCTCATCACTCAAAACTATACCTCAGAAGTGACTAACTCAAAAATCCCATTCTCCAATCATAGTCTCCCATCTTCTGGTTTGCATGCTCCAATATTTGCCTGGTAAAAAAACAAAGCACATGAGATGGGGGAAACAAGCATTCAGGTCACTTGGAAAGTGGTATTCCCTCTGCTAAACAAATAAATACACATTTTCTGCATGCGATTTCTCATTATGGTAATTTTACCATTGAGAGTTTAAGGGAACATTCAAACACACAAGCCACCCCCCATTGTCCCAGTATCTACCAATATAAATCAGATATAAAGGAGCAAATTTTACCTAGATTAAGACAGGAGCCATTCTCATACAAATTCTAGAGACTATTAGCCAGATATAATCCAATCTGGCTTATAAAACAAAATTTTTTTTAAAAGATTCAATGTTGAAGAGAGCAAAGAAATTTCAAAGAACCCAAGAAACATCCCAGTAGAAGAGAGACCTGAAGTTGTGGAAAGCTGTAAAATAAATAGATATGGAGTCTCTTTTCCCTGAAAAGAAAGAAAGTGAAGGTGTGGTAGGAAGATAAACCACAGAGCCAAACACAGCAACTAAGAAGGTAAATGGTCTGGATATGAGCACACCAGAATTACTCAACAGAAAAAAATATAGGCCTATTGTTGTGTAGATCAGCACATAAGGTATAACATACTACTCTAGCCTAACTTACCAATCAAGTAATCTGTTAACCCAAAAGCTGAAGAAGAGTAAAATAAGATAAGCCAAGGGAAAATGTGATATTCTGAAGTGGCAAACAAACCTTAGAACAGACATAAAAAAAACACACTCAGGTTCAATTCTGCTTTCATTCACCTGGTAGAATATAATCTGTTGTGACAGATTTTCCTAACCAGGTCAAGTGAGTTGCTCACTGTCTCACTGAGTTAAAGATCTAGCCAGAATAGAGATTAAAAACTCCTTTCTACTTCCCTCTCATACTAAACTCCTTTCTTTAATTACCAGTTTAAACAGATCAACCAACAAAAAAGAGAGGATGGTAATCTTCAGGCAGGAGTAAAGATGTACAAAGTATTTTGGAATCCTACGAGCAAAAACCCGAACTCTACCATTGTTAACAACCTCTGAGTCAAATACCTTCTCCCTCCAAAATAAGTCCTTCAAATGTAAGTCACATTTACCAAACTACTGTCTCACTAGAGGTGCTACCAGCCATCACATCAATCAAAATTCACACACCTTCTGTCAAAACTTTTAAAAATTTGTCCTGATGGCATTAAAAAAAAATAAGAATAAGCTTCGTATAACTTCGTATAATGTATGCTATACGAAGTTATTACGTGCGACACGGAGGGTTGCGATCCCGTTGCCGGTCCCGGTCCGGTATGGGTGCGACACTGAGGGTTGCGATCCGTTGCCGGACACGAAAAAAGACAAAAAAAAAAAAAAGAACAGACAAGAGATTGGGTGGACTTGGACTATCAGGCATTAAAGTGTATACTAAAGCTATAGTATGTAAATCATCTAAAACTACCACTAGACAACCAAAACATTAAACAGGAAAATAAGTCAAGAAAGAAACAGTGATAATTGAATTTAGTACATGTGATAAAAATATTTCCAATCAAAAAAAAGTAAGATTAGTTGAATGGTGTTGAGGCAAAAGTCTAGACATTTAGAAATTAATAAAACTGCACCCCTATCTTTCCTTTTATTAAAACATATTTCATATGGATCAAATAAAAGCATAACTGTACTAGAAAGAAATACAGGTATTATGATAATTATGAGGTGAAAATAGCCCTTTCTTAAAATGTTACAAAGCCAAATATTAAAAACCAAGAAATTTGTACTTTTACCTCATATATTTAAACTCCTGTGCCACAGCAAACACAAGAAAAAGTAATACATTTTTCAAAATATTTAACATAAAGTAATATCCCAAGAAGACAGAAAGATCTCATAAATCAATAAGAAAAAGATGAACACCCAATAGAAAAATGTAGAAAGAATATGAACAGGTAACTTACAGAAGAAATACAATAACTTGTAAAGAAGTGAAAAAATGTCCAGATTCACCAACAATTCACACAAATGCAAATTAACAAGAAAATGTTTATTTTACTGTGCACGAGACACTATCATCAGCACCTTACAAACTTTCTAACTTAATCTTCACAACGGCACAAAGAACTTAAGCACTGTTGGGGCCGGCCCATGGCTCACTTGGGAGAGCGCGGTGCTGATAACACCAAGGCCCCAGGTTCGGATCCCATATAGGGATGGCCGGTTCACTCACTGGCTGAGCGTGGTGCTGACAACACCAAGTCAAGGGTTAAGATCCCCTTACCGGTCATATTTTAAAAAA
>NW_007726259.1:3233-10821 GCF_000696425.1 Galeopterus variegatus | reverse complement strand
TTTTAAAAAAAAAAAAAAAAAAAAAAAGTACTTAAGCACTGTTATTAACCCCATCTCACTAGAGATGAGGAAACTGAGTAAACCGTATAATGAGGTTCCTCATGTAATAACTAATAGAGCCAACAAGTCACCCAGAGTTAGGGCTCTTAACCAGTGCTATGCCGTCCCTTAAAATGAAAAAGTCATTCCTCCCTTCATCAAATTCATATTTAAAATGGGAAAACCCTTGAACCCAGCACGGTGAACATGTTATATACCATGTTGCCATCCTTTCCCTGAGAGCACTACTCCTCTAGGACTCCACGTGGTGCTGCTACTAATGAATTTCTGGCCTCCACTGTCACTCCCCCATGAGTGTATAACTCAGGCAAGGCCCAGGCTCAAATCTCTGAGACCTGAGTGTTTTGTTATATCCCTCAAGAGCAGACATAAGATTGAGCATCCTGGCACCAAGAAAAGTCTGAAATGATGATCATCAAAAAAAAACATGTCAAGAACACACAGTGGGGAAAAACAGTCTCTTCAATAAATGATGCTGGGAAAACTGGATATCCATATCAAAATGGATTAAAAATTTAAATGTAAGACCTGAAACTAGGAAACTACTAGAAAAAAACATGAGGGAAACACTGCATAACATTGATCTGGCCAAGAATTTTTTTGGATAAGACCTCAAAAGCACAGGCAACAAAAGCAAAAATAAACAAGTGAAATTACATCAAACTAAAAAGCTTCTATACAGCAAAAGAAACAATCAACAGAGTGAAGAGACAACCTACAGAATAGGAGAAAGTATTTGCAAACTATGCATCTGACAAGGAGTTGATATCCAGAATATATAAGGAACTTAAACACTTCAACAGCAAAAGAAAACCAAGTAATCCAGTTTAAAAATGGGCAAAAGATCTGAATAAACATTTCTCAAAAGAAGACATACAAATGGCCAACAGGTATATGAAAAATGCTCAATACTGCTAATCATCAGAGAAATGCAAATCAAAACCACAATGAGATATCATCTCACCCCAGTTAGAATAGCTATTATCAAAAAGACTGAAAATAACAAATGCTGGCAAGGATATGAAGAAAGGGGAACACATACACTGTTGATGGGAATGTATATTAGCACACCATTATGGAAAACAGTATGGAGGTTCCTCAAAAAATTAAAAATGGAACTACCATTTGATCCAGCAATCCCACTGCTGGATATAGATATACAGATTATAGAAATAGATCCAAAAAAAATGAAATCATTATGTCAAAGAGATATCTACACTCCTGTGTTTATGGAAGCACTATTCACAACAGCCAAGATATGGAATCAACCTAAATGTCCATCTTACTGATGAATGGGATAAAGAAAATGTGGTATATTTTACACAATAGAATACTATTGAGCCATAAAAAAGAATGAAATCCTGTCATTTGCAGCAACATGGATGCTGTGGATTGAATGTCACCCCAAACTCATTGAATCTTAATCCCCACTGTAACTGTTGAGAGTGGGAAATCCTATTACAGTAATTGAAAGGTGGGACCTTGAAGAGGTGATTAGATAGTGAGGACCATTCCATAGATTAATCCATTTGATAGTTTAATAGTGGTCATGGGCATGGTTCTGATGGCTTTAAAAGTAGAGCACACGAGAAGCTCTCTCTCTCTTTGCGTCTGCCTTTCTCACAATGTGATACCCTGCATCATTGAAATCACCACCAAAGAAGGCCCTCACCAGATGTGTTACCTGACTTTGGACTTCCCAACCTCCAAAACTGTAAGCAATAAATATTGTTTCTTTACAAATTACCCAGTTTCAGATATTTATGTTATAAGCAACAGAAATGGACTAATACAATGGATTAGCCTGGAAGATATCATGTTAAGTGAAATAAGCCAGGCACAGAAAGACAAATACATGATCTCACTCACATGTGAAATCTAAAAAATTATCTCATAGAAGTAGAGTAGAACAGAATAGTGGTTACCAGTAGAGATTGGTCAACTGGTACAAAGTTATAGTTAGATAAAAGGAATAAGTTCTATTGTTCCATTGCACAGTAGGATGACTGTAGTTAACCATAATACAGCATATTTCAAAATAGCAAGAAGAAATGATTTTCAATGCTCTCACCACAAAGAAATCATAAAGTTTAAGGTGATGGATATGCTAATTACCCTCATTTGTTTGTTATACATTGTATACATGTGTCAAAATATCACACCCTACCCCATAAAGACGTACAATCATTATGTGCCAATTAAAAATAAAATAAAGGGCCGGCCCGGTGGCACACTGCAGAGTGCACCGCTTGGGAGTGTGGCGGCGCTCCCGCCGAGGGTTCGGATCCCATGTGGAGACCGGTTCCCGCTCACTGGCTGAGCACGGGGTGGGCGCAACACTGAGGGTTGCGATCCCGTTGCCGGTCCCCGGTATGGGCGCGACACCAAGGGTTGCGATCCCGTTACCGGTCAGTAAAAAAAAACAAAAAGGAAAAAAAATAATAATAATAAAATAAAATAAAACTTTTAAAAAATGGTAATAGAAGTTATTCCAACATTAGGAGTTAGGAGTTCATGTGACTTTTACCACCTTTTTTGTAATGTTCTGTATTATTTTAATTTTTACTTAAATGAACCAATATTTTTAGAATTGGGAAAAGGAAAGCTATTTACATAGAAGAAAGTTACAATTTTTTAATCAAGTAACTTTATGATGATTAAACACAGATTTTCTGAAATGGGAAAATCCTTATCAGCTTTAAAAATTCAAATGTAAAATTAATAGTCCTTATAGATTAAGAGCCAAGGGAAAATGTGATATGTAGTATTACATAATTAAAATTCAACTGACAAGTAAAATACAAAGAAATTTGTCATTTTCAACAAGAATATCTTTTTCGATCACAAAGAAAAAAAATTAAGACTTTATTTTGTTCATTTATTATCATACCAAGTTACAATGATCTATACAGAACTCATTTAATTCCCTTTCTATGTCTTTAACAACTTTCTTCACTAAAGAAAGCATCTGAAAATCCTGTTTAGGTTCAAAAATTAAGTTCGCGGACCCCTCTTTAAAATGATATTAATTCACTGTAAAGGATATTAATTCAGGTAAGAAATAAATGAAATTTAACATCCAAATAAGAACTAGATTTGATTCTAAATTTCTTAATTATTAAAAATACACATTTACTTTATAAGAAAAAGACAAATGGCAGTTTAATTTTAAATATATAGAGAGAGAAAGAGAAAAGGGAATGCTTGCATGCTGTTAGTGGGAGTGTAAACTAGTACAGCCATTATGAAAAACAGTATGGAGGTTCATCAAAAATTAAAAATAGAACTACCATTTGATCCAGTGATCACACTACTATGTATATACCCAAAGGAAATAAAGCCAGTATGTCAAAGAGATATCTGCACTCCCATGTTTATCACAGCACAATTTACCATAGCCAAGATATGGAATCAACCCAAGTGTCCAACAACAGTTGAATGGATAAAAAGAATGGGGTATATCTACACAATGAAATACTATTCAGCCATAAAAAAGAAAGAAATCCTGTCATTTGCAACAATATGGATAGATTTGAAGAACGTCATATTAGATGAAGTAAGCCAGGCACAGAAAGACAAATACCACATGACTTCACTCATATATGAAATACTATTCAGCCATAAAAAAGAAAGAAATCCTGTCATTTGCAACAATATGGATAGACTTGAAGAACGTCATATTAGATGAAGTAAGCCAGGCACAGAAAGACAAATACCACATGACTTCACTCATATGTGGAATCTAAGGGGGAAAAAAGTTGATATTATAGAGGCATAGAATAGAACAATGGTTACCAGAAACTGGGGAGAGAAGGGCCAAGAGGTGGGGAGGAGAAAGAGTTAGGTTGAGGGTAGCCAATGGGTACAAAATTACAATCAGAAAGAAAGAATAAGCTCTGATGTTCTATTGTGCAACAGAATAACTATGGTTACCAGTTAAGTTTTCTATATTACCCAATAGCTAGAGGACAGTTTTTTAATATTTCTGCCACAAAGCAATGAGGTAATTAAGACATTAACTACCTTGACCCAATTATTATACAACATAAATATGTATCAAAATATCAGACTGTCATCACATATTGTACACAAATACTGATAGTCAATTCTGTACCTCACAAATATGTGTAATCAATTGTTTCAATTAAAAAATAAATTTTTTTAAAAAGTAATAAAAACATCAGATCGTACCTCATAAGTATGTACGACTACAATGTGTTTAAGTTAAAATTTTTTTAAAAATTAATATTTTAACAATATTTTTAAAATAAAAATTAATGCAAAAAAATAAAATAAAGTATATATAATACAACTTACCCCATCCAAGAGAGTATTTGACAAATGCATATGGAGATCTTTACGATATGGAAATTCCAGATTTGAAACATGAAACACCGAATTGTCTCTATCAATCATAAAAACTTCATTTGTGCCATCAATCAACATCATATAACTGTAAACAAAACATTGAAAAAGTAATGTTAACAGTACAATATCAAGAATGCGGTCACAAGAAATAACAGCTAAGCTGTTTTTCTTAGACTTTCAAAATCTTGGTGGAGTAATGTTCACTAGAGTCCCCTCTCTCTATTATGCAGATTAAAGTATCACAAAAAACAAATTATTAAAACTTTTTTTCATTTCCTATAGAAAACGCAGAGAATAGGAAAATCTAAATTTTTTATGGACACAATGTAATGTCCAGGAGCAACCTTACGACCCATCTTAAGACAGAATGGTTCTATAATTTTTATTAGATCTTAAACATCAAAGTCTTTCAAAGTTTATAAAACGAACACGCACACATATATAATTGCATTTTATTGGCTCAAAAACTATATGAATTAGCTATTACTCTCTCCCCTTCGAAGTAGAAAAAATAATGAAAAAAATGATTTGCAAATGGCCAGACCTCAAACTATCCAATGCTCTTTCTACCATGCCAGTTAACAAAACAGCTAATCCTTCTCATTCAATATCATGATATAGCCAGATACCACAATTTCAGGTACAATTTTTCTTCTCATCCGTGACTATAAAATTTCAATATTTTTAAACACAAACCACAAGAACTTTTATTAGCCCTTATTTTCTTAAACCCAACCAATATATGGGAGAATTATATACTTAAAAATCTATAGTTCTTTAAATGGTCAGTTTAGCATCACTTATTCCCTATCAGCAGATCATCAAGAATGGAGCTCTGTTTCACACCATATATAAAAATGCAGTCCTGATGGATTCAAGATGAGCAAAGTACAGATTGAAAGGCTATACTACCAAATGGATAATGGCAAGACTTGGGATGAAAATGGAGACCATATCCAGGTACCAAAGTCTCCAAAGAATGACAGAAAATTCACAGTAAAAAGGAGGATTAGAAGGTTAAAAGATGAGCCTCAAAGAAACAGAATCATTTTGTTAGGTTGTTTGATGTTAAATGAAAGAATGAAACAGTTAACAGTCTGGATGTACTGAAAATGGAAGAAAATGGTGGCCAGACCATACAAACTCCTAACTACAAGGTATATAAGGTAGGTTAAAAGAAAGCAGCAACAACTATCAAGTTAATGTCAGAGGACAGAAAAAACATTAAATGAAGAGATGGAAGTTAACATAGTAGATGGAATCTAATATGAGAAGATAATTGGTTCAGCATAAACAAGTGTACTAAAGAGCCAAATACACATATTTAGAATAGGTGAGGAGAAATAGGACAGCTGATTAAGGTAAAAGAAGTGTGCAAACAACAGAGGGGAGAACAGCAAGGAAGACCAAAAGGACATACGTTTTGGGACTAGGCATACATCTGGGACTTGAAGCATGCTGTTACTTGCTGTTTCCAAAATAATTTGTAGTTTCAGCAGGCCCCAGGGGAGGGGATGGAGAGCTCAGACCCTTGCTACATATTGAAACAGCTGCAGCCCTGGTAGATGGGGGGTGTGAAGACACAGGTATCACTAGGAAAAATAAAATCAGCCTGTCTGGACTGACTATGCATCTGAGAGACTCCTAGCCCAAAATACCAGGCCAGCAGGCTCACAGGCAACAGGAATACTTAGTTGGACTAAGGAATACCCGAGAACCTCCTGCACATGCTTTTCAAAAGCAGCAATTCTTGATGGATAGGAAGAATCTAAGCTTCTTAGAAGAAGTAAGCCTTGCTCTGCATTGTGTTTCAAAAGGAATTTGTATCAACATAAGGAAAAATCAAATAAAAAGCAATTATGACATCACCTGCAAAATGGTATGGAAGACACACAATTCATCATGTTGTCTAAGGACCTAGGCCAGCATTTTACAAAGCTTGTTATTTACTAAAAAGGTATTTTATGGCATAATAAGTTAGGGAAACACTGTATCTTTGGCTTAGAAAGTCAAGATATATATTAAGATATTTAAACTTATGAGAAAACATGTAAGTAAGCCTGTTTATCTTATTTAGCTCACTGTTTCCTAAACTTAATTCCAGTATCTATCATTTGACAGTATTAGTATTCTATATTTACAATTTTGGGGAAGCTGATTTATGCTAACAAATTTTAGAATTCAGAAAACATGTAAGTAAGCCTGTTTATCTTATTTAGCTCACTGTTTCCTAAACTTAATTCCAGTATCTGTCAATTTGACAGTATTAGTATTCTATATTTACAATTTTGGGGAAGCTGATTTATGCTAACAAATTTTAGAATTCAGAAATAAAGAAATAGCTTGTCTCTTCTAGTCATACGATGATGACAGAAATTATACTTCCCTTTTCACTGGCTGCCCAAAAGTTGACAATTAAATTTAACGTTCTAATGGAATAGACATTAAATCCCAGGGTGCTGGTATACTTATTTAATAATGTGCGTGTGCACGTGTGTGTGTGTGTGCGTGTGTGTGCGTGCGTGC
The DNA here is from genome assembly GCF_000696425.1 of Galeopterus variegatus. Classification (NCBI taxonomy): domain Eukaryota; kingdom Metazoa; phylum Chordata; class Mammalia; order Dermoptera; family Cynocephalidae; genus Galeopterus; species Galeopterus variegatus. The sequence continues at coordinate 3,867 of NW_007726259.1, read as the reverse complement.
GTGCGTGTGTGTGTGTGTGTGTGTGGTACTATCACGCCTTTCTTTTTACTTCAAGTACAATATCAATTAAAAGAAAATACTGTCGGCATATTCAGGAAGAGGTAGAGCAAGTGGCCGCTGTATCAATGACAAAAGAGATCGGCTTACCTGCTATGAGAGCCTGCTTCTTGCCATCATGGGTACTTAACAATACATTGTTGGAGGAATGGAAGACCGAATCAATCACCAAGAAATAGTTTTTATGGTGACTGAGGAGCAAGATGGTGACGGGTCTGGAGTGAGTGTGCCAGAGGACAGAGAGAGCCTGTGAAGTGTGCGCTGTGCTGCCAGAGTACTATTTGCATTTCCAAGAGCAACAAAAAATGAATAAATCACTGATCAACTAATCTACAATGAAAAAAAGCAACTACAGTCTCGAGGTTTTAGGGCCGATGCAAAAGAAGATTCCTGAGAGCGCCCCAACCACACCGGGAGACCGAGCAGCCCAAGGCAACAAAGGCCAGGAAAAATGGCAGCGGCGACACAGAGATGGAGAGGAAGGCGTGGGACCAGCCCAGCTCTGGGAGCTTTGTGAGTGACCCCCAGCCCAGCCCCGCTTGGGGGGCAAAGGCCCGCCCGGCCTCTGCTTACTACA
>NW_007726259.1:0-231 GCF_000696425.1 Galeopterus variegatus | reverse complement strand
TCGAGTGATAATCCTAAAGAAACTGAATGAGATACAAGAAAACTCAGCTAGAAAGCATGAATAAATAAAAATATACAAAACCTGAGAGAGGAAGTGTACAAGGAAATCAATGTCCTACAAATAAATGTAGCAGAACTTACAGAACTGAAGAAGTTATTCAGTGAAATAATAATCACAATGGAGAGTTTAACCAGCAGGCTAACGGAAGTTGAAGAGAGAACCTCTGTACTT
>NW_007726258.1:961275-976409 GCF_000696425.1 Galeopterus variegatus | reverse complement strand
AAAAAAAAAAAAAAAAAAAAAAAGAGGGAAAAAAAGGTCAGGTTCCCTTCCTCCCACAGGTCCCAGTGGCCACTTTTTTGTGAGCTGGCATCCTGGCTCCTTCTGTCCACCCCAACCCCAAGGGCTCAGAGCACAAGCCATGGCTGAGTTTTCTGTGTTAACATTTGCTTTTCTACCAAAGATGCCCCCATTGTACAACCGAAGAGTCAAACTGACTGGGTCACCATGTGCTTAGAATCCTTCAAGAGTTCACCTTTATTTGCCAAAGCGCACCTGAGCTCCTTATCCTGGCATGTGAGGTCTTGCACAGGCTGGTGAACCTGATGCCCTCACCCGTGGAGGGCCTAGCACGTCTGGGTGCCTGCACTTCGTGCCATCACCTGGGTCCCCATCTCCACTGGAAACACCCCACCTACAGAGCCAAGCACAGCTCAAGAGCCAGCTTGTTGGTAAATCTGCCTAGGCCCCAGCCGTGTGCCTCTCTGCTGAGTCCTCGGCATCACAATGCTTCCACCCACCATTCACTCAGCAATCACCCTGAATGACTGCAGAGTGGCCTGTATGAGGACATACAAACCCCCTACCTCAAATAAACAAATGGTCTGTTAACAGGACAGAAGAAAACTACCTGTATTAGAGGGGGACGGGTAGCACAGAGGGTGAAGACAGGGTGCTAGGGTCAAAAGTGGAGTCTTCCAGGGCCCCTGGGCACAGGTGTGGTGGTCTTTAGAGGTACGTGTCACCACGTGTGTTGGGGCAGGAGTCCCATCCCATCAGGGGTAGACAAGAAGAAAGTCCCTGCTAATGGAATGAGGCAAGGGTATCAGGGCTCATGATGAGGCACAGTCTATACCAGGCCCCTGCCCTAAGGACAGTCCTCCTCAACAGCTCTGTGAGGTCACCTTTCCCCAAGCCCACTCTGCAGACGAGGAAGCTGAAGCTCCAGATTCACTGATTTGCCTACCACCCGAGGATGGTTAACCTGTGCAGATATAATGCCAACCCAGGCCCCTCTGCTTACCAAGAGCATACTCTATCACTGCACTAAGGTACTGCAGGTCAGGTGTGGCTCAGGCAGGGTGTGCGGGAGGCAGGACTGATGTGGTGGATGGTGAGGGATTCTTGAATCATCACAAGATGATGTATCTCATAAGATGCAAGGGAAAGATTTGCACGCTGGGGAGTATGGGAGCTTGGGGGCTTTGGGGGCTGCCAAGCTCTGCATTCAAGGGAGCTCCTGAAGGTTGTGGGGGGAGGTGACTGTCAGCAGGGTCCCTAAGAACAGCCGGCATACAGGGTTTGGACAAAGTTAAGCCTTCCCCCTGGGTGCCCGCGGCTCCAGAGAACTCTGGAGGAAAGACCCAACATCTGGAGCAGCAATGCATGCCATGGGCTGCCAGCTGTTGGGAACAGACAGGGGGTGGGGTGAGGAGTGTGGCACAGGTGCTCTTACAGAAGGGACTTTCTGAGAAGCAGGAACCACAGTGGGGAGGTGGGTAGTGGGTCCCAAGGGAGACCCTGCTGCAGCCGAAGGGTCCCTACTCTTTTCCCTCCTCCCTGGCCCACATCTGTCTGCTCCCTTCACATGCACCTGGGTCCCCACATGCTTACTCCCTCCCAGTTTCAACGTTTGGCTGCAAATCCAGGGAGACAAGTTGCCATGTCCCCAGATTCCTCCCAGAGAAGTGGCAGATGGAAAGGAGAGTCTGAGCCCCAGCGCCTGCCCTTCTGGGCTCTCTGTCCTTACATATGATACTTAAGACTCTGAGCCTCAGTTTACTTCTCTGTAAAAAGAGTGGTGATATATCAATGAGGGCGCTAGGCAAGCATGGAGAGCATCCCACACCATGCTTGGCAACAACTGTGTGTTCTGTCGCTCACAGTAATATTACAAATGCCTAACCGCTGGGCACTGCAGTGGACGCTGGCCAGCAGATAGGGGCTCTCGGAGGCCCCTAGGTGGTGGCATTAGCCCTTTAGCTACAGGAATCCCAGGGGAGGGACACTGGGGGGACAGAGTGGGGGACAGAGGATATTTACAAGCTGTAAAATAGCACAGAAGTCTTGCCCTTGGGGCCAGATGTAAGATTTCAGAATCTTCTGCACTTTAGACAGCAAATACTGCATATTTCAGTGGCCTCTGATAATCGAATACACTGAAATTTCTGCAGTGAAATACATGACTATAGAATACATAAAGGCTATAAATAGCCTCACTCAGACTATAAATAGCCTTGCTTCCTATCAGGTGGGATTTTGCTGCCAAATGAATTAGGAAAAAGCATTTGGTTCTCTGAGCTTGCTGAATTTTGGAATTGAGGATGAGGATTGCGGACATGCATCTCCCCGTTTTCACCACATATCAGTGTGAACCAGCCACACAGCAGCCCTGGCTTATCCCACACCCAACGCGGCGCAGATGAGCATGCCATGTGCACTGACCCTAAGGCTCACCAGCCCTCTGACCTTGGGAAAACGGCACAAGGAGATTAGTCTCATATAAAAACAAATGTGCGCACACAAGCACTCACACACACATGCACACACAGCAACATCTATAAATATAATCACATCAGCCTCACGCACAGAGGTACACAAGGACCCAGGACCCAGCTCTGGGAGTGGAACCTGCGCAGCCCCCAGAGGCCACAGACCCTGGCTCGGGTCAAGCCCTGCCCACACTGACAACAGTCTTTGCCTGGACAAGGGGAGGAAGGACAGGAATGAGCAACAGGGCTGGGGCTTGGTGGTCAAGTGCTCCCTAACCCTGCACAGAGGAGGAGGTTCCAATCCAAGTAGTGGCCAGACCCAAGTTGCATTTCTTCACTTGAAAAGTCTGAAGAATACAGGCCTCACAGGGTTTTATGGGGGCATGAAGGGCCCTGGGGCTTGCACACAGTTGGGGTTTGGGGAATGCTTACTGATTCTGTTCTGTGGAGTTGTTTAAATGTACAATATAAAAAAGGGGGTTAAAATGTGTGTCCCCCTCAGTCCCAGAAATGCCCTCCTGCCCCCAGGGCTCTTTTGAGGTAGGTCCCTTTGTGGGTCTCTGTCCTACACCAGACCGAACCTTCAGGATGCTCTGGCTGCCAAAGGCAACCTCCAAGAGACTGCGCTCAGCGGTCTGGAGGGAAGAGCCTAGAGTGGGGAAAGGCTTACCCTGGAGGTTGGGGCATGACATCTAAGACAAAACAGGGGCTTTGCAGTCAGCATGGGGTTCTGATTGCATCTCCACCCCTTACCTGGTCTTGAGCAAGTTACTTTAATTCTCTGGGCCTCACTCTTATGTCTATAAAACTAGGTCCAACACCACGTATACCTCCTAGGGTCGTGGAGGGAATAAACTAAGAGACAATGAGGACAAGGCACGTAGCACACAGCACCAAAGTGGCTGCCACTTTCACCAGTATCCTCACGCAGACCGTAGGACTAGAAGGAAGAACTCATGGGTATTACTATCATTTGGTCACTGGGCATCATAACCACCCCTCCTAGCAGCTACTGGAACCTCTGCCCCCAACTCATCAACCCTCTCAGTAACGCCATGAGGCGGGTGAACAGATGCCCTCTACCCATTTCAAACTGGGAAACTGAAGCCAAGAGAGTGATGGGGACATGGCCAAGGTCCTCAGGCAAATCAGTAATGGGGAGAGGAAAAGAACCTTTGATTCTAGGCCCAGGGTGACACAGCCACCTCTCTGCACTCCAGAAACCAGGCACCCCAGGGGCACAGGTGTGGGGAGGAGCATCCAAGGGCCTGGGCTGGGGAAGGCGTGGGGGGCTGGGGTGCAGGGAACTGAGTCATCTTTCAACTGGCCCAAGCCTATCGCTCACAGTCTGGCTCCTCTATCCTTGGCGGGGAGCCTGGGGCTATTTCAGGAAGCTCTGCACACAGCCCGCCACTTCCCTGCCAGGCTGACTGGGTCAAAAACAAAACCAGCCCAGCAACAGCCCTATGTCAACAGGGTGGGAAGTGAGGAGGCGCTGAACAGCTCTGAACTGAACAGCAGGGATGGGGGAAAGTCGGGGGAGGCGAGGGGAGGGTGGCAAATCACACCCACCCTGCAAAAAATCAAAAACAAAACAGGCAGGTGGGAAACAAACTAAGGGAGTTGGAGGCAGCAAGATACAGTGAAAAAGACTAGCTTTGGGATCAGAAAGACATAACTTCAAAGGCTAGCTTGGTCTCTGAGCAAGTCACCTAACCGCTCTGGGCCTCAGTTTACCCATTTGTAGAAACTGCACCCACCTCACAGGGCGGGGTAGGTTAAGAGGCACTGGGCACACGTCTGCCTGCTGCCTTGGCCTGATACACCCTGGTCGCCCTCTGGAGCACTGCTCAGAGCCTTCTCTGCCAGGCAGCCCATCTACAACCCCCATCCTGCAGGCACTGGCCACCCACGGCAGCTGGAAGCCCCTGGACAGCGGAACCAGGCGCATGTCTATCCTCGTGCGACCTCAGTGCTGAGCCGAGTGGCTGCCCAATCAGGGTGTGAGATCAAACCCGAGGGGCCACCCAGAAAGCTTTCTGAAGAGTATCCAAGAATCCAGGGGATGAGGGAGGATAGTGTGACTCCATCCCCAGCATCCAGGGCTCCTCACAGCCCTCTGGTCACCATCAAGGGGGAAGCAGCAGGACTCATTCGTCACTAGCTGCTGCCTTTCAGGGTCAGGGAGAGAACCATCTGGTCCCAGGGATGGAGCACAGTGCCCGGCCTGGAGCAGGTGTGCAGTCGACACCTGTGGATGGAATGAACAGGGATCAGGGCTGGCAGTAGAGTTAGGAGGACTGAGGATGGGAATGGCATTTAAGGGCATTTCCAAGGTGCCAGGCACTGCATGAGTAGCTGACATACCTTGACTTGGATGGGGCCCAGCAAAAGGGAAGGGACGTGCCGAGGTCACTGAGCAAGGTGATGTGGGACAACAGGAGTCCTGCAGGCTCCAGGAGGGCCGGGGTTCTCAACACACTGTGCCACTGAACGCTCACCCTAAAATGACTAATTGTATATTTTGTGACTCTTGCCTCAATCAAAAACAACTTAAAAGCCCTGGGTTTGAGGTGGCAGCTCCAACCAACAGGCACCCCAGGCCGGCAGAGGTGGTCTTCATTCTCTCAGAGCAGGCAGGTGGGAAGGGACAGGGAGCATCCAGGCGCTGTGGGGCACCTGGTACTGGCACTGGGGACTGTGTGGATCATGGTCACTCTGTGTTCAGAGCCACCCTCCATCACCCTAGATATCAGAGACTTCTAGAAATCAAATTCAGGAAGGGCTTCAAGGAGCAGCATGATTGTCTTTTTTTAACTGTGGGGACTCGGGCCCTTTGGGGGCAAAGACTCACTCGAGGTCTGCGGCAGGTCACAATGGGGCTGCGCCTTGTTCCCTCCAAATCCAGCCTGGTGTATATGTGACTGTGTGGGGACCAGCGTCACAGTGACCATTGAGAGGGGCACAATGCATCTCATCTGTGATGGTCCCAGACACAGAGAAAGGAAGCTCTTATAGGTGCCAAGTGTCAAGATGGCAGCTCCACAGCATGCCTGGGTGACATGTCCGATGTGTCCAGGTGCCTTTGGGGGTCCCTGACCTCGTCCCTGCAGTTGTCAGGTGGGGCCGCAAAAAGAGACGGGAATCTTCTCTGCAATGCCCATCCTGCAAGAGGGGCTCAACCACCTCCCAGGACGTTGCTAGAAAGTTCCTAAGCTGAGCAGAGTTTGCCTTCCTGGGACTCAGCCTGGGGTCTGGATTCAGCCTTTCTTCTCTAGGACACCTTAAAGTAGCATCCGAATGGCATGCCTTCTCGGGGCAGCTGTGCATGGGGCCAGCTCCCCTGCTCTGGTCTCTCTCATTCTATTCACGGAGGTAACGTTGCCCTAGCTGACGATGGGGCCCAAGGCTGCTAAAAGCCCCAGCTCTGTTTCCTGGGACCAGCTGCCAGACCACCATTCCCTGGCCAGCACTGCAGGCTTGCCCTCTAACTGGTGACATTCTACCTGCTGGGGAAGTGGGTTAACTAGTGCGCCCCTCTCCCCAAATTCACATCCACCTGGAACCTCAGAATGTGACCTTATTTGGAAATAAGGTCTTTGCATATGTCATTAGTTAAGGATCTCAAGATGGGCTCAAAATCCAGTGACTGGAGTCCTTATAAGAAGAGGAGAGAAGCCAGAGAAACAGAGGAAAAGGCCATGTGAGATGGAGGCAAAGACTGGAGTGATGCAGCCACAAGCCGAGCAACACGCTGGGCCAACAGGAGCTGGAAGAGGCAAAGAAGGATCCTCCATAGAAGCTTCTGCAGGAGACATGGCCCTGCCGATGCCTTGATTTTAGACTTTTGGAGTTGTGAGAGAATATATTTCTGCTATTTAAGCCACCCAGTTTGTGGTCATTGGTTATGGCAGCCTCAGGAAACTAGTACACTGGGTTTGTGGCTTTGGGAAACAGGACATACCCTGAGCTGGAGTGTACATAATCCAGTGTCCCCTACTCTGGACACCCTGTGGGAGAAGAGCCAATGGGCTCCTGGTTAGGAGGGTGACATTGGCGCCAGGGCAGGACTGAGCCAGCCTGTACCAGCCTATTACCAGGGCTGCAGCCCGATTAGCTCAGGGCATTTGAGGAGCCAGAGGTGGGAAACCCATCTGAGTACAGGCTATTAAGACACTTGAGGGGAAGTGTCCACTTGGCCTGGAGCGTACAGTGGCCCTAAGGACTCCTTGGAGATGTCCTAACCCAGGGACAGCAGGTTTCTCTGATGAGAAATGCTCCCAGTGAGATTTCAGATCCCCCGCCCTGAACTTTGGCTCAGCAGCCCCCACCTGACTCCATTTTTGGAGAATCTCTCATAGTGGGGGAAGGGAGTTGGCCAAGGCTTTTGGAAGCCTTAGGACTAAGACCATGGGTTTCTCTGAGACCCTGTAAAATTATAGGATCTCAGACTGCTTCCACATTTGCAAACCCCTGGCCCCTGCACCACCCAGGGACCATGGGCTCTGCCGTACCAAGGGACATGGTGAGGACCATTGCAGTACTGAGAATGTCGGGGCTCGAAGGGCTCCGAGATGGCCAAGCCCAGCATTTCTCAAACTGAAGTACAGGAATGAGCTGAATGGGAAGCCCTTAGCAAGCTTGTTTAAAATGCAGATTCCTGGCCCTCCCCCCAGACCCACTGAAGCAGTACCCCTATGAGGCCAATGAACCTGCGTTTTAAACACATCCCCCAAGGTTAGTGGGAAGCCCACTGGAGGATGAGGCCTGGTTCAGCCTCCCTCATGCACAAGTGGAGAGCATGGAGCTAGGACGGGGTCTACTTCAGGCCACACAGCAGAGCCAGGGGAGAATCCATGGCTCTCCTGGGCCTGGTTGGTGTCCCTGTGGGTCTGGAGTCAGATGACCAGAGTCCTCCTGGCTCAAAGAGCCCTTCTTCCAGTAAAACTTCCCCATCTTTCAGGCCTCCAGAAGCCTTCCCCAGGCCCTGAGAGTTGGTTCAGTCCCCAGGCACCTTGCACCCACTTTTCTTCTGGACTTCATCAGACTGTACTGTGGCCATGTCTGCCTTTGAGCTCAGGGACCGAGCAAAGTGATTTCCCCAGTGCTCGGTCAGAGCAGTTGCTCAATAAAGACAGGTGCCCAGAAAATATTTGCTGTGTCCCAGAGCAGTGTCTGACCTTGGGAAGGTCACTCAACTTCGTGCCCCTGTGTGGAACAGATTCTGGTCCTCTGCTCTGACCATTTCACAAGGCCAAAGTGAGAATCAGCCAGCAACCAGATGCAGCGTGCTTGAAAGCTGCAAAGTGGCATCCAGATATCAGCTCTGCATGTGGGCACTCACACCACCAGCAGGTTCTCACAGACTCACTGGCCATGGTGAGACCCTGCTGGTGGACTGGGCAATGGGAGAGAGCCCCCAGGGCAGGCAGATTCTGGAGGCTCCGCTTACCTTCTCCCTAGCATGGAGCCAGGGATGAGAGGTTGCCATGCCCCGACCCCTGCCCCAGCACAGGTCACTGCTCTTGGGGACTTAATCCTGCCCTAGCCCCACACCCACGGTGGGGAGCAGGGACAAGACCCTAAAAGCTATCAGGCCGCAGACAGGAGGTGACATGGAGTAGTGGTAACAGGTCCTGGGAGCTGGAGTAGGTCACTGGCCCTGCGTGGGCCTGTTTCCCAGCTTTAGTGGAGGGATTTGAGCTGGATCATATCCAAGGGCCCTAGGGCCATGTGGGCAGCGGCATCACTATCACAGCCAGTGTCATTGGTGCCCTCGGGGCCCCTGGCAGACACCAACATGGCAGTGTGGGCAGCAGGGAAGGTCATCCCCCTGGAGAGAAAGGCCTCCTGGAACACCAGGTCAGGTGGTGCAGAAAAACGTGACACATGCCAAGGCTGGGGAGTGGGTGACATCTCCACCATAGGCTGCATGGAGTTCACATGGACTCCCCAAGGTGGCAGAGAGGCACAGAGCTGCCTGTGGGAGGGCATGGCTCTCACAGACCAGGCCTCTTCCACAGAAGAGCAGGGGGAACTCAGCCTGAGCCCTGTGACTTCTAAATTACCCCCGGGACCAACTGTTCTTCAGCCCAGGCAGGGAGGGGAACCCCTCAGGGCCCAACATCAAGAAGCCCCTTCATGGGCCGCCCCGGTGGCGCACTGGAGAGTGCGCCACTTGGGAGCGCGGTGGCGCTCCCGCCGAGGGTTCGGATCCCATGTGGAGACCGGTTCCCGCTCACTGGCTGAGCGCGGTGCGGGCGCAACACCGAGGGTTGCGATCCCGTTGCCGGTCAGTAAAAAAGACAAAAAGAAAAAAAAAAAGAAGCCCCTTCATGGGCCGGCCCGGGGGGGCCCCGGGGAGGGGGCCCCCTCGGGGCGCGGGGGCGCTCCCGCCGAGGGTTCGGATCCCATGTGGAGACCGGTTCCCGCTCACTGGCTGAGCGCGGTGCGGGCGCAACACCGAGGGTTGCGATCCCGTTGCCGGTCAGTAAAAAAGACAAAAAGAAAAAAAAAAAGAAGCCCCTTCATGGGCCGGCCCGGGGGGGCCCCGGGGAGGGGGCCCCCTCGGGGCGCGGGGGCGCTCCCGCCGAGGGTTCGGATCCCATGTGGAGACCGGTTCCCGCTCACTGGCTGAGCGCGGTGCGGGCGCAACACCGAGGGTTGCGATCCCGTTGCCGGTCAGTAAAAAAGACAAAAAGAAAAAAAAAAAGAAGCCCCTTCATACATCTGCTCCACCTGGAGAATGTTGTGACCTGCGCGGGAGCCACACGGAAGAGATGTTGCTGAGTCACCAGCACAGCCTTCCACAGCTGCAAACGGGGGAAGGGGGACATAGGCCAGCGAAGGACAAAGGTGGACTCCGTCTTGCCCCCGGGGCCTGCCCAGCTGTGGTTCCAGGTGGCTCCAGGTCACTCAGGAAAGCTCCCCTGTATCTCTGTGTGTCAGTTTCTCCATCTGTCAGGTCTGACCTGGGATCCTGCTATGTCAACTGCTGCTTGGCAGGCTGAACTCTCCAGTGGGGAGGGCAGCAGGCTGAGGGCAGCAGAGGGGACAGTTATGCCAAATCCTCTCCTCTAAGCTGAAGTTGCCAGGGGGCAAGACGAGCCTAAATTCTGGCCCCTGCCCTATTCCTGGATCTAACAGTGAGACAGAGCTGTTCATCTCCCCCCTGCACCTTGGTTTCCCCATCAGAAACACTGCTAACAGCATGTCCTGCCTCCTGGGGTGGGAGACAGCCAGTGAGAGACCTGCAGGTTGGAGAACGCACTGCCCTCCTCCCCCTGGAAAGCAAATGAGGTCCAGGGGGCCACTATGGGTTCAGGTGGCTGGCAGGGCACAGACAGTTCAGCGGCCATGCCTCCTGACAGAAAGCTCTGCTGGCCGAGACACGACACATGACACGGGCTCTCCAAACATTTGGGAGTGTGAAGAGCAGCGGCTGGCCCAACCTGATCCTAGGACGACGTCTGGTACAGAGAGGCCGCTGGAAACCAATTCTGCCCTGGAGGAGAGCCCTATAAAACGATCACCCCTTCATACACTCCTTCGATGAGCCAGGCAAGGAGCACAGAGTCTTGGATTTGCACACAACACCTGGGAGGGTGGGGATGATTGCCCCCGTTCTGCACAATAGGTAACTGGGGAACAAAGGGATTAGGCAACTTCCGCAGGTCACACAGCCAGGACTCAAACCCAGGTCTATGTTGTGACCATACTTTGCTCCTCCTTCCACATGAGGAAGTCACTAGAGCAGCCCTGTCCCAATCCTCTCACTGGGACATTGGGTTTCCCAATCCCAGGAAACCTAAGTCTGGAAGAGAGGACTTCAGCTATGCAATTAGCCGGGGCCCAGCAGGCAAGTGAAATCAGGCGGCAACAGCATTTTAAATTTAACCGTTCCTGGTCCCCATCTGTGCAGCCTTGATAAAGCCCGTTCACAGCCACAGGCTGAGGGAATGGTGTGCCCACGCCTCGAAAACTGTGAAGTGCTTCACAAGGGCACAAGGCGCCGGCCTGGAACAACGTGTCCTGCACACACCGTCCCTTTGTCCTTCTGTCTCCTGAGGGCATCCACCATTAACCCGGTAGTGCGAACTAGGAAACTGTGGCTCAGAGAGGTCAAGGGAATTCTTCGAGAGCTCACAACCAGGTTGATGGCAGAGCAGAGACAAGGACGAGGTCTTCTGACTTGACCTTCTCCCCTTCTTTCTGTCCCCTGAGCACAGTTCAGCTTTGAGAGGTGATGGGGACCTGGTAAGGAAAGTTCCTCTTGCTATAGCAATAAAATGGGAAAACTGAGGCACAGAGTGGGCAGCACTGTGAGGTCAGACAGCGAGTTAAGGCTGACAGTCAGGGCTGGCTGGTTAGTTCAGTTGGTTACAGCATGGTGTTTTAACACCAAGGTCAAGGGTTTGGATTCCCACACAAGCCAGCTGCCAAAAACAAAAAAAAGGCTGGCAACTGTCCCCCTCCCGCTGTCTCCAAGACACAACACAACACCTTCAGGACTCTGGTTCATTCATTTTCACCAAGCTTGGTTTTGTTGGGAGGCCGCAGAGGCTGGGAGTGGGCTGTGTGGAGCAAAGCCAGGGCCCCAGACTCTTGGACTCTGGGTCTAGTGTTCCCTCCCAAAAGTCACTCAAGGTTCTGGGATTGGACATTTATCTGAAAGGGGCTCTCAAGAGGCTGCCAGCAGCAGGGAGGGCCATGAAGCTGACCTGATGGGTGAACCTGCAACTTCACATAGGACTAAAGCAAAACCAGCACCTAGTCAAGAAGCCATCCTAAGATACAATTTCCTCTCACCTGGAGCTCTGGAAGAAGAGACCCAGCCATCAGGCAGGGGCTCTGGGGAAGGCATCCAAGCCTGAATCTCGAACCCAGACAGGAGTCTGGGAAGGAGCTTGACTTTGGAGGAAAAGCCCTGCCTCAGGAAAGTCTAACCAATGCCCTAAAAGACACGCCCCCCACCACCGCCCCACAGTTCCCTATCCCTTCCAGGGCTTGCCGACCACCTCCAGCCTCCATGAAGACGGAGCTTTGGTTTTATTCACTTGGCTTCTTGTGGGGTCCTTACAGTATGAACCCTCTTTAGTTACCCCAGTATCCTGTCCACCTTTTGGAAATAGCTCTTAAATGCCTAGGTCTTTTATTTTTTCTTTACATTTTACTTTCACATAATCTTTGACTTACAGAAAAGCTGCAAAACTAACATAAGAACTCCCATCTACACTCTACCCAGAACCACTAAGTGTTTACCTCTGCTCCATCTGCTCACCCTCTCTGCATATCTGTATGGGCATACAGTCTTTCCTGACTCATCAGAGTAAGTCACCGGAAGGTTTTGTCTATAACAACAACAGTCCCCTCTCCACTGCTGCAATACACGTGGTTCACTTCTGAGCACTTCACATCTGTCCTTGGTGTTGCAGTATGTGAGGTAGACAGTGTTAACTCATGTTGCAGATGAGAAAACTGAGGCACAGATCTCCCACTCTGCTGAGCCACTGATGCCTAAGTCCTCAGCATGAAACAAACAGACCCCATGATGCAAACTGTCTTCCTGATGACATGATCTGCTGTAACAACTTTTAAAAGCAAGAGAGCCATGCTGCCCCCATAGCACAAAAGTAGATCAGGGTCTGCGTGATCCGATTCTCTACTGCATAGGGTTGACTTGCGCACTCTGGGCGGAAGCTAAGGGCAGGGGGTGGGTGGGCAGGGTGGACAAAGGGCCTCCCCTCCCCCACTCAGCCTCAGGCCACCTGTGCACTTCTTTCCTTTTCCCTTCCTCACACTACTGGGATGGAAGGACATGGAATTTAGGTAGAGTAAGCATCACTCCCTAGGCTACCCCCTCCCAACCTCCTTCCACATCAGGCTCCCTCCCTGAAAGGCAAGGCCTGGGTCTAGTCTTCATCCTGAGAGCCCAGAGGCCTGCGGCCCCATGTAGAGCAGATGCATGTGTAAATGAATGAATGAATGAGTCAGAGACCTGAGTCTGGTTCTGCCTTCACAGACTGGGCAACTCGCCCCCTCTGAGACTCAGCTTACTCATATGTAAAATGGGGACAACACCAAGTACTTCTAGGGTGGTGGCAAATCATTAAATTAGATGAGATCTGTGGAGATGCCTGTGACGTGGGTATTAAGACCCCAGGCCAGATGTGGGTGAGTTTGCTGAGCCCTGCTCTGGAAACTGAACCAGAAAGTGGGGAGAAATGGAATGCAAAGCTAAAGATGCCCAAATACAAACAATGTGGAGAGAGTACACACACACACACCCCACATACAACACACACACCCCACAGTCACATACACACACATACACACATAATAAACCATACACATGCATGCACATACAGCACACACATGCATCCACATTACACACACCACAAACACATGGCCTTGCAGCTTGGCATACCTTCAGCTTAGCAGTCTCTCTCTGACAACTCCTTTCCCTTGGAGACCCTCAGAAGCCCAAGACAGAAAACTGGCACCCAGAAGCTGCCCCTGCAGACACAAACACGCCAATCTCTGTGACACATCAGTCAATACAGCAGAGCACAGGGGCAAGGAAAAGAAGGATGGTAGAAGAGGCAGGCAGCTCTTTCCAGAAGTAGACAGGGACAGTCTGTCTCACTCAGGTATGACAGAGCTGAAAAGCAAGGCATTTAAAGACAGCTGTACAAGTTTATCAACACCGGAACCATTTATACAAGCTCACATTAGTACAAGCAGAATGCCAAATGGTATGGGCACCCCTGCCAGCAGAGGGAGAGACGTATCTGAGTGTGTGCATGCGTGTGGGTGTGCATATGTGCACAAGTGTGAGTATGCATGTGTGTGTGTACCTGTGTGCATGTGGGCATGCATATGTACGTGTGTGTACAAGGAAATCACGGGAGACCAGGTAGTTTAATGCTCATGAGCTTCTTTCTTCCTGCACAGTTTAAATCATCCACGTAGTACCACCAACAGACTTTTTCAAAACTGGCCATGGCGCTAGGCAGAGGCAGAGGCTCAGGCTCAACCTCCCAGGCAGATGTTGCCCTGAGTCTCAGATCCCCAACCCGAGCCAGAACTGCTGGTCCTGCTCCAGCACAGCCTGGGGTGTGGACCCCCGCACACTGCAAGCCAGGCCAGGAGAAAATAAACCAAACTTTCGCTGCAGAGCTCCCCAGGCTTCAAGACATTTGTCTGAACCACCAACCAGGCTTCCCGCCGAGCACTTCCCTGAATCCCAGTGCTCCTGACAAATTAAAGAAGAAAGAGCCACTCACCGCCTGAAAGCCAGCCAACACAGTGATTATGCCATGTTTCCTGGAATGAGCTTTCCACACTCTCGCCGGCGGGAGCCATCGGCAGCCAGGGCTCCCACCTCTCCAAGCTGCTCTCACACCCTCTGCAGCTCCGTGTGATGCTTTCAAGTAAGTCACCACTACGTGAAATTACACTTCAGGGCATCCACTAAGGAAGGACACAGGAGGTGGGGAGGCTGGTACAGAACATTCAGGATCCACCCTGGATAAAGCAGTCAGGTTGGAGGAGCCTGTCTCCTGCCAAATGCCAGTTCGGCTCTGGCTGTCCTTTCAACTTTGGGGCTTGCTGATTGAAACGTGCACTCGGATTGCCCCGGACGCACATGAAAGACCCCAGGGCAGAGAAGCCCCGGCTGCAACAGTGCTGCTGGGCCGGCCCCCCATCGAGGCTGACAGCAGAGATGAGAACGGAATGCCGCCACTCGTGGGCTGGGCTTTAAAGTGTCACATCAGATTTTCCATTCGTTGGCAAACCAAACAAAAACCAGCACACTGCCTCCCCACCCATCACACAACCAGAAACCCATCAGAATTCACAGTTAGCCAACCAGAATCCAGACGTGGGTAATGTCATTAAGAAGCCTGCACACCGCCCAGATGCCAGCAGGGGCTGGGTGAGTTTCCAGCTGCTGAGCAGAAGAAACACAAGACACAGCACAGATGTATGCAGACACAAAAGCATTCCTCCCATCCTGCCCCACAGGAAATGATTTGATGGATCAAAGAGAAGCACCGAGTTCTGGGTCTGGGGGGGTGGAGTGGTGGGTGCTCTAAGGTAGCTCTAAGGAAACCAGGCTTTGGGGGAGATGAACAAATGTAGTTTAAAGACACCCGACCACAGAACCACAGGAGGCGAGTCCTGCCTCTGGCCACTTTCAAGCCCCTGATTCCGTTACTAAAGCAATCTGTCAGAGAGAATGATGAAACAAAAAATAGAATCCAATCAAATGCTCCTGAGGCTGACTTTATCTGACACAGCACTAAGTCCTACATTCTGCTATTCACTTTGAGACCAACTCTCATCCCACCCACACCTCGGAACACAGATATGTACCTGGGTGTCTGGGCTTCTCTGCTTTTGGCTTCCCAAGTTGGGCACCTCTTTTGAAGTTGTGTATGGACACCCTGATACCTGCACTGAGCTGTGACGCTCCCCTGGGTGTTCGCTTTCCATGTAAAGATCAGACAGGCCTTACTCTCAGACACCATCCGAACTCGAAGCATCTAAGAGCTGGTTGTTAAATCCGGTCTCCTCAGCCCTTTCCATCAACACAGGACATGTTCACGTCGACAGCCAGGGGTTCTAGTTTCCATCGCCTGC